>NW_028318377.1:8711549-8870219 GCF_062004578.1 Staurois parvus
GAGAGACGTTCACTTAACCTTTGCATTGTGTGTCTGTCTGTGCCACACTAAGCATGGACAACAGAAAGAGGAGACGAGAACTGTCTGAGGACCTGAGAACCAAAATTGTGGCAAAATATCAACAATCTCAAGGTTACAAGTCCATCTCCAGAGAACTAGATTTGCCTTTGTCCACAGTGCGCAACATTATCAAGAAGTTTGCAACCCATGGCACTGTAGCTAATCTCCCTGGTCGTGGACGGATGAGGAAAATTGATGAAAGATTGCAACGCAGAATAGTCCGGATGGTGGATAAGCAGCCCCAAACATGTTCCAAAGACATTCAAGCTGTCCTGCAGGCTCAGGGAGCATCAGTGTCAGCGCGAACTATCCGTCGACATTTAAATGAAATGAAACGCTATGGCAGGAGACCCAGGAGGACCCCACTGCTGACACAGAGACATAAAAAAGCAAGACTACAGTTTGCCAAAATGTACTTGAGTAAGCCAAAAGCCTTCTGGGAAAACGTCTTGTGGACAGATGAGACCAAGATAGAGCTTTTCGGTAAAGCACATCATTCTACTGTTTACCGAAAACGGAATGAGGCCTACAAAGAACAAAACACAGTACCTACGGTAAAATATGGTGGAGGTTCAATGATGTTTTGGGGTTGTTTTGCTGCCTCTGGCACTGGGTGCCTTGACTGTGTGCAAGGCATCATGAAATCTGAGGATTACCAAAGGATTTTGGGTCGCACTGTAGGGCCCAGTGTCAGAAAGCTGGGTTTGCGTCCAAGATCCTGGGTCTTCCAGCAGGACAATGACCCCAAACATACGTCAAAAAGCACTCAGAAATGGATGGCAAAGAAGCGCTGGAGAGTTCTGAAGTGGCCAGCAATGAGCCCAGATCTAAATCCCATTGAACACCTGTGGAGAGATCTTAAAATTGCTGTTGGGAAAAGGTGTCCTTCCAATAAGAGAGACCTGGAGCTGTTTGCAAAGGAAGAGTGGTCCAAAATTCCGGGTGAGAGGTGTCAGAAGCTTATTGATGGTTATAGGAAGCGACTGATTTCAGTTATGTTTTCCAAAGGGTGTGCAACCAAATATTAAGTTAAGGGTGCCAATACTTTTGTCCAGCCCATTTTTGGGGTTTTGTGTGACATTATGTCATATTTGCTTTTCTGCCTCTGTTTTATATTTGTTCCAATACATACAAAGGGAATAAACATGTGTATAGCAAAACATGTGTTAATGCAATACCTTTTTTGTGTGAAATACTTGATTTTCAGGAAAAATATCAAGGGTGCCAACAATTTCGGCCATGACTGTATATAGATAGATAGATCCCAAGCGGGCAAACCCGCTTTTACCCCAGAGTAAACTCAGACCAAATAATGTACTAGAGAAGTAATCCACTCTGGCCAGAGCACAATACTGACAAGAACATTAGACGCCACACGCTCAACATGTTTTTGGCTCACATATTTTTCATTGCTTATTCACAATCAAAGTAATAAACTTAAGACCGACCAACACTAACTGTGTACTTTAAACAGTATATGTTACTCCTGGCCCCTTCTCTGCATTGTCTATGCTGTGCATTAAAATCCACTCTTTTCTTTGTATAGTGTATGTTACACTGTACATTATACTTTTGACCCATTCTCTGTCTAGTGTATGTTGTACGTTTTACTCCTGACCTTTTTTCTGTATAGTCTTTATTGTACATTAAAACGCTATGCTTCACATTACACTTCTGACCTCTTCTCAACAAATTGTGATTCTTTGATATGAAGGGCTTATGGAGCTTCTATACTGTTCGCAAGTACGTCTCTTAGCGGCTGATCCTTCTTGGCTGATCCCTCTCCTAGGTCGATCGCTGTGTAAAGAGGTAGATCGTTTCTTAGAGTTCGGAAACGAAGAGTTGGAACTCTGCACTGCTGTCCCGTCGGCGTGCCCAGTCTCGACTGTAAAACGGGGAAGAAGGTATACCCCTTTACGGAGGATAGACAGCAGGGCCTTTTTGCCCGGAGTATCAGCTTTACAGCCAATCACCCGTTTTATCCTTGATCCATAGAAAAATAGACAGACAAATATATAGATAGATAGATCTCAAGCGGGCAAACCCGCTTTTACCCCAGAGTAAACTCAGACCAAATAATGTGCTAGAGAAGTAATCCACTCTGACCAGAGCACAACACATTTAAAAAACACACAATACTGACAAGAACATTAGACGACACATGCTCAGCATGTTTTTGGCTCACATATTTTTCATTGCTTATTCACAATCAAAGTAATAAACTTAAGACCGACAAACACTAACTGTGTACTTTAAACAGTATATGTTACTCCTGGCCCCTTCTCTGCATTGTCTATGCTGTGCATTAAAATCCTCTCTTTTCTTTGTATAGTGTATGTTACACTGTACATGATACTTTTGACCCATTCTCTGTATAGTGAATGTTGTACGTTGTACTCCTGACCTTTTTTCTGTATAGTCTTTATTGTACATTAAAACGCTATGCTTCACATTACATTTCTGACCTCTTCTCAACAATATGTGATTCTTTGATATGAAGGGCTTATGGAGCTTCTATACTGTTCGCAAGTACGTCTCTTAGCGGCTGATCCTTCTTTCTTGGCTGATCCCTTTCCTAGGTCGATCGCTGTGTAAAGAGGTAGATCGTTTCTTAGAGTTCAGAAACGAAGAGTTGGAACTCTGCACTGCTGTCCCGTCGGCGTGCCCAGTCTCGACTGTAAAACGGGGAAGAAGGTATACCCCTTTACGGAGGATAGACAGCAGGGCCTTTTTGCCCGGAGTATCAGCTTTACAGCCAATCACCCATTTTATCCTTGATCCATAGAAAAATAGACAGACAAATATATAGATAGATAGATCCCAAGCGGGCAAACCCGCTTTTACCCCAGAGTAAACTCAGACCAAATAATGTACTAGAGAAGTAATCCACTCTGGCCAGAGCACAATACTGACAAGAACATTAGACGCCACACGCTCAACATGTTTTTGGCTCACATATTTTTCATTGCTTATTCACAATCAAAGTAATAAACTTAAGACCGACCAACACTAACTGTGTACTTTAAACAGTATATGTTACTCCTGGCCCCTTCTCTGCATTGTCTATGCTGTGCATTAAAATCCACTCTTTTCTTTGTATAGTGTATGTTACACTGTACATTATACTTTTGACCCATTCTCTGTCTAGTGTATGTTGTACGTTTTACTCCTGACCTTTTTTCTGTATAGTCTTTATTGTACATTAAAACGCTATGCTTCACATTACACTTCTGACCTCTTCTCAACAAATTGTGATTCTTTGATATGAAGGGCTTATGGAGCTTCTATACTGTTCGCAAGTACATCTCTTAGCGGCTGATCCTTCTTTCTTGGCTGATCCCTTTCCTAGGTCGATCGCTGTGTGAAAAGGTAGATCGTTTCTTAGAGTTCGAAAACGAAGAGTTGGAACTCTGCACTGCTGTCCCGTCGGCGTGCCCAGTCTCGACTGTAAAACGGGGAAGAAGGTATACCCCTTTACGGAGGATAGACAGCAGGGCCTTTTTGCCCGGAGTATCAGCTTTACAGCCAATCACCCATTTTATCCTTGATCCATAGAAAAATAGACAGACAAATATATAGATAGATAGATCCCAAGCGGGCAAACCCGCTTTTACCCCAGAGTAAACTCAGACCAAATAATGTGCTAGAGAAGTAATCCACTCTGGCCAGAGCACAACACATTTAAAAAACACACAATACTGACAAGAACATTAGACGACACATGCTCAGCATGTTTTTGGCTCACATATTTTTCATTGCTTATTCACAATCAAAGTAATAAACTTAAGACCGACAAACACTAACTGTGTACTTTAAACAGCATATGTTACTCCTGGCCCCTTCTCTGCATTGTCTATGCTGTGCATTAAAATCCTCTCTTTTCTTTGTATAGTGTATGTTACACTGTACATGATACTTTTGACCCATTCTCTGTATAGTGTATGTTGTACGTTGTACTCCTGACCTTTTTTCTGTATAGTCTTTATTGTACATTAAAACGCTATGCTTCACATTACACTTCTGACCTCTTCTCAACAATATGTGATTCTTTGATATGAAGGGCTTATGGAGCTTCTATACTGTTCGCAAGTACGTCTCTTAGCGGCTGATCCTTCTTTCTTGGCTGATAAACTTAAGACCGACCAACACTAACTGTGTACTTTAAACAGTATATGTTACTTCTGGTGCATTCTCTGCATTGTCTATGCTGTGCATTAAAATCCTCTTTTTTCTTTGTATAGTGCAGCGGTTCTCAACCTGGGGGTCGCGACCCCTTTGGGGGTCGAACGACCATTTCCCAGGGGTCGCCTAAGACCATCGGAAAACACATATTTCCGATGGTCTTAGGAACCGAGACACCGCTGCTCTGTCTCGCGATCTGTGGGCGGGATGATATGCGCCCCTGTAACCTGGCCACACCTCCGGGATCACTCAACAGCTCCGCCTCCTCGCCGCTGATTGGCCACCGGAACTGTAGCTCAGGAGAGGCACACAGGTGGCCAATCACCGGCGAGGAGGTGGAGCTTGGAGAGGAGGAGCCGAGCGGCAGAGCGCGCAGATCGAAGAAGACCGAGGGAGCTCTGCAGGAGCGAGTAAAGAGGAGAGCGGCCAGAGAAGGAAGACAGCTGACAGGTAAGTGCAAATTTTGCTTCTGCAGGCTGTAGATGGGAGAGGGAGAGAGCGAGCCCAGGTTGGAGCAGGGGCCAGCAAGGTAAGTATCATTGGTGTCAGTGGAAGGGATAGTGCCCCATCATTTGTGTCACTAATACCAACGATGGGGCACTATTCCTCCCCCCACTGACACCAACGATGGGGCACTATTCCTCCCCCCACTGACACCAATGATAGGCACTATTCTTCCCCCCACTGACACCAACGATGGGGCACTATTCCTCCCACTGACACCAACAATGGGGCACTATTCCTCCCACTGACACCAACGATGGGGCACTATTCCTCCCACTGACACCAACGATGGGGCACTATTCCTCCCACTGACACCAACGATAAGGCACTATTCCTCCCACTGACACCAACGATGGGGCACTATTCCTCCCACTGACACCAACGATGGGGCACTATTCCTCCCACTGACACCAACGATGGGGCACTGTTCCTCCCACTGACACCAACGATGGGGCACTGTTCCTCCCACTGACACCAACGATGGGGCACTGTTCCTCCCACTGACACCAACGATGGGGCACTGTTCCTCCCACTGACACCAACGATGGGGCACTGTTCCTCCCACTGACACCAACGATGGGGCACTGTTCCTCCCACTGACACCAACGATGGGGCACTGTTCCTCCCACTGACACCAACGATGGGGCACTGTTCCTCCCACTGACACCAACGATGGGGCACTGTTCCTCCCACTGACACCAACGATGGGGCACTGTTCCTCGCACTGACACCAACGATGGGGCACTGTTCCTCCCACTGACACCAACGATGGGGCACTGTTCCTCCCACTGACACCAACGATGGGGCACTGTTCCTCCCACTGACACCAACGATGGGGCACTGTTCCTCCCACTGACACCAACGATGGGGCACTATTCCTCCCACTGACGCCAACGATGGGGCACTATTCCTCCCACTGACGCCAACGATGGGGCACTATTCCTCCCACTGACGCCAACGATGGGGCACTATTCCTCCCACTGACGCCAACGATGGGGCACTATTCCTCCCACTGACGCCAACGATGGGGCACTATTCCTCCCACTGACGCCAACGATGGGGCACTATTCCTCCCACTGACGCCAACGATGGGGCACTATTCCTCCCATTGACACCAACGATGGGGCACTATTCCTCCCACTAACGCCAAGGATGGGGCACTATTCCTCCCACTGACGCCAATGATGGGGCACTATTCCTCCCACTGACGCCAACGACGGGGCACTATTCCTCCCACTGACACCAACGACGGGGCACTATTCATCCCACTGATACCAACGATGGGACACTATTCCTCCCACTGACATCAGTGATGGGGCGCTAGTCCTCCCACTACAAAATTACAGTTCTGAAGTAGCAACGAAAATAATTTTATGGTTTGGGGGTCACCACAACATGAGGAACTGTATTAAGGGGTCGCGGCATTAGAAAGGTTGAGAACCACTGGTGTAGTGTATGTTACACTGTACATTATACTTTTGACCCATTCTCTGTATAGTGTATGTTGTACGTTGTACTCCTGACCTTTTTTCTGTATAGTCTTTATTGTACAATAAAACGCTATGCTTCACATTACACTTCTGACCTCTTCTCAACAAATTGTGATTCTTTGATATGAAGGGCTTATGGAGCTTCTATACTGCTCGCAAGTACGTCTCTTAGCGGCTGATCCTTCTTGGCTGATCCCTCTCCTAGGTCGATCGCTGTGTAAAGAGGTAGATCGTTTCTTAGAGTTCGGAAACGAAGAGTTGGAACTCTGCACTGCTGTCCCGTCGGCGTGCCCAGTCTCGACTGTAAAACGGGGAAGAAGGTATACCCCTATACGGAGGATAGACAGCAGGACCTTTTTGCCCGGAGTATCAGCTTTACAGCCAATCACCCGTTTTATCCTTGATCCATAGAAAAATAGACAGACAAATATATAGATAGATACCGTATTTGCTGGCGTATGAGACGACTGGGCATATAAGACGACCCCCTACTTTTCCTGTTAAAATATAGGGTTTGAGCTATACTCGCCGTATAAGACTACCCCTATTCCAACGCACACCAAATAAAAATGAAAAAACATCAGATTTGATTTCAATATGGTATGGTATTTCAGTATGTTATTCCAATGATGGGGTGCTATTCCTCCCACTGACACCAATGATGGGGCATGATTCCTCCCACTGATACCAATGATGAGGCACTACTCCTCCCACTGACAACAATGATGGGGCACTATTCCTCCCACTGATACCAATGATGGGGCGCTATTCCTCCCACTGATACCAATGATGGGACACTATTCCTCCCACTGACACCAATGATGGTGCCCCATCATTAGTGTCAGTGTGTGAGGAATAGTGTCCCATCATTAGTGTCAGTGGGAGGAATAGTGCCCCATCATTAGTCAGTGGGAGGAATAGTGCCCCATCATTGGTGTCAGTGGGAGGATAGTGCCCCATCATTGGTGTCAGTGGGAAGAATCGTGCCCCATCATTGGTGTCAGTGGGAGGAATAGTGCCCCATCATTGGTGTCAGTCGGAGGAATAGTGCCCCATCTTTGGTGTCAGTCGGAGGAATAGTGCCCCATCATTGGTGTCAGTGGGAGGAATAGTGCCCCGTCATTGGTGTCAGTGGGAGGAATAGTGCCCCGTCATTGGTGTCAGTGGGAGGAATAGTGCCCCATCATTGGTGTCAGTGGGAGGAATAGTGCCCCATCATTGGTGTCAGTGGGAGGAATAGTGCTCCATCATTAGTGTCAGTGGGAGGAATAGTGCCCCATCATTGGTATCAGTGGCAGGAATAGTGCCCCATCATTGGTGTCAGTGGGAGGAATAGTGCCCCATCATTGGTGTCAGTGGGGGGAATAGTGCCCCATCATTGGTGTCAGTGGGAGGAATAGTGCCCCATCATTGGTATCAGTGGCAGGAATTGCGCCCCATCATTGGTGTCAGTGGGAGGAATAGCGCCCCATCGTTGGTATCAGTGGAAGGAATAGTGCCCCATCGTTGGTGTCAGTGGGGAGGAGGAATAGTGCCCCATCGTTGCTGTCAGTGGGGAGGAGGAATAGTGTCCCATCATTGGTGTCAGTGGGGAGAATAGTGCCCCATCATTGGTATCAGTGGGGAGAATAGTGCCCCATCGTTGGTGTCAGTGGGGGAGGAATAGTGCCCCATCATTGGTATCAGTGGGGAGAAAAGTGCCCCATCGTTGGTGTCAGTGGGGAGGAGGAATAGTGTCCCATTGTTGGTGTTAGTGGGGAGGAGGAATAGTGTCCCATCGTTGGTGTCAGTGGGGAGGAACAGCGCCCCATCATTAGTGTCAGTGGGGGAGAGGAGCGGCTGCTCCTTCTTTCAGTACGGCTGCTTGATTTTCGTGAGGCCGTTCGGCTCCGCCTTCTCGCCGGTGATTGGTCGCCGCGCTGGCGCCCAATCACCGGTGAGGAGGCGGAGCCGAGCGACCATCGAGCGGCCGAACTGAAAGAAGGAGCAGCCGCGCTTCCTGGACCGGATCATCGTGGGACCGGGACCGGAGCCAGGTAAGGTGCAGCAGCCCCTCTGCCCACCCCTGTACTTAGTGTCCAGCGTATAAGACGACCCCCGACTTTTCAGAAGATTTTCAGGCGTTCAAAAGTCATCTTATACGCCGGCAAATACGGTAGATCCCAACCAGGAAAACCCGCTTTTACCCCAGAGTAAACTCAGACCAAATAATGTGCTAGAGAAGTAATCCACTCTGGCCAGAGCACAACACATTTAAAAAACACACAATACTGACAGGAACATTAGACTATACATGCTCAACATGTTTTTGGCTCACATATTTTTCATTGCTTATTCACAATCAAAGTAAAAAACTTAAGACTGACAAACACTGTGTACTCTAAACAGTATATGTTACTCCTGTCCCCTTCTTTGCATTGTCTATGCTGTGCATTAAACTTTTCTCTTTTCGTTGTATAGTGTATGTTACACTGTACATTATACTTTTGACCCATTCTCTGTATAGTGTATGTTGTACGTTGTACTCCTGACCTTTTTTCTGTATAGTCTTTATTGTACATTAAAACGCTATGCTTCACATTACACTTCTGACCTCTTCTCAACAATATGTGATTCTTTGATATGAAGGGCTTATGGAGCTTCTATACTGTTCGCAAGTACGTCTCTTAGCGGCTGATCCTTCTTGGCTGATCCCTCTCCTAGGTCGATCGCTGTGTAAAGAGGTAGATCGTTTCTTAGAGTTCGGAAACGAAGAGTTGGAACTCTGCACTGCTGTCCCGTCGGTGTGCCCAGTCTCGACTGTAAAACGGGGAAGAAGGTATACCCCTTTACGGAGGATAGACAGCAGGGCCTTTTTGCCCGGAGTATCAGCTTTACAGCCAATCACCCGTTTTATCCTTGATCCATAGAAAAATAGGCAGACAAATATATAGATAGATAGATCCCAAGCGGGCAAACCCGCTTTTACCCCAGAGTAAACTCAGACCAAATAATGTGCTAGAGAAGTAATCCACTCTGGCCAGAGCACAACACATTTAAAAAACACACAATACTGACAAGAACATTAGACGACACATGCTCAGCATGTTTTTGGCTCACATATTTTTCATTGCTTATTCACAATCAAAGTAATAAACTTAAGACCAACAAACACTAACTGTGTACTTTAAACAGTATATGTTACTCCTGGCCCCTTCTCTGCATTGTCTATGCTGTGCATTAAAATCCTCTC
This sequence comes from Staurois parvus, assembly GCF_062004578.1. Taxonomy (NCBI): domain Eukaryota; kingdom Metazoa; phylum Chordata; class Amphibia; order Anura; family Ranidae; genus Staurois; species Staurois parvus. The sequence continues at coordinate 8,721,018 of NW_028318377.1, forward strand.
TTTTCTTTGTATAGTGTATGTTACACTGTACATGATACTTTTGACCCATTCTCTGTATAGTGTATGTTGTACGTTGTACTCCTGACCTTTTTTCTGTATAGTCTTTATTGTACATTAAAACGCTATGCTTCACATTACACTTCTGACCTCTTCTCAACAATATGTGATTCTTTGATATGAAGGGCTTATGGAGCTTCTATACTGTTCGCAAGTACGTCTCTTAGCGGCTGATCCTTCTTTCTTGGCTGATCCCTTTCCTAGGTCGATCGCTGTGTAAAGAGGTAGATCGTTTCTTAGAGTTCAGAAACGAAGAGTTGGAACTCTGCACTGCTGTCCCGTCGGCGTGCCCAGTCTCGACTGTAAAACGGGGAAGAAGGTATACCCCTTTACGGAGGATAGACAGCAGGGCCTTTTTGCCCGGAGTATCAGCTTTACAGCCAATCACCCATTTTATCCTTGATCCATAGAAAAATAGACAGACAAATATATAGATAGATAGATCCCAAGCGGGCAAACCCGCTTTTACCCCAGAGTAAACTCAGACCAAATAATGTGCTAGAGAAGTAATCCACTCTGGCCAGAGCACAATACTGACAAGAACATTAGACGCCACACGCTCAACATGTTTTTGGCTCACATATTTTTCATTGCTTATTCACAATCAAAGTAATAAACTTAAGACCAACCAACACTAACTGTGTACTTTAAACAGTATATGTTACTCCTGGCCCCTTCTCTGCATTGTCTATGCTGTGCATTAAAATCCACTCTTTTCTTTGTATAGTGTATGTTACACTGTACATTATACTTTTGACCCATTCTCTGTCTAGTGTCTGTTGTACGTTTTACTCCTGACCTTTTTTCTGTATAGTCTTTATTGTACATTAAAACGCTATGCTTCACATTACACTTCTGACCTCTTCTCAAGAAATTGTGATTCTTTGATATGAAGGGCTTATGGAGCTTCTATACTGTTCGCAAGTACGTCTCTTAGCGGCTGATCCTTCTTGGCTGATCCCTCTCCTAGGTTGATCGCTGTGTAAAGAGGTAGATCGTTTCTTAGAGTTCGGAAACGAAGAGTTGGAACTCTGCACTGCTGTCCCGTCGGTGTGCCCAGTCTCGACTGTAAAACGGGGAAGAAGGTATACCCCTTTACGGAGGATAGACAGCAGGGCCTTTTTGCCCGGAGTATCAGCTTTACAGCCAATCACCCGTTTTATCCTTGATCCATAGAAAAATAGGCAGACAAATATATAGATAGATAGATCCCAAGCGGGCAAACCCGCTTTTACCCCAGAGTAAACTCAGACCAAATAATGTGCTAGAGAAGTAATCCACTCTGGCCAGAGCACAACACATTTAAAAAACACACAATACTGACAAGAACATTAGACGACACATGCTCAACATGTTTTTGGCTCACATATTTTTCATTGCTTATTCACAATCAAAGTAATAAACTTAAGACCGACAAACACTAACTGTGTACTTTAAACAGTATATGTTACTCCTGGCCCCTTCTCTGCATTGTCTATGCTGTGCATTAAACTTTTCTCTTTTCGTTGTATAGTGTATGTTACACAGTACATTATACTTTTGACCCATTCTCTGTATAGTGTATGTTGTACGTTGTACTCCTGACCTTTTTTCTGTATAGTCTTTATTGTACATTAAATCGGCATACTTCACATTACACTTCTGACCTTTTCTCAAAAAATTCTTATTCTTTGATATGAAGGGCTTATGGAGCTTCTATACTGTTCGCAAGTACGTCTCTTAGCGGCTGATCCTTCTTGGCTGATCCCTCTCCTAGGTTGATCGCTGTGTAAAGAGGTAGATCGTTTCTTAGAGTTCGGAAACGAAGAGTTGGAACTCTGCACTGCTGTCCCGTCGGTGTGCCCAGTCTCGACTGTAAAACGGGGAAGAAGGTATACCCCTTTACGGAGGATAGACAGCAGGGCCTTTTTGCCCGGAGTATCAGCTTTACAGCCAATCACCCGTTTTATCCTTGATCCATAGAAAAATAGGCAGACAAATATATCGATAGATAGATCCCAAGCGGGCAAACCCGCTTTTACCCCAGAGTAAACTCAGACCAAATAATGTGCTAGAGAAGTAATCCACTCTGGCCAGAGCACAACACATTTAAAAAACACACAATACTGACAAGAACATTAGACGACACATGCTCAACATGTTTTTGGCTCACATATTTTTCATTGCTTATTCACAATCAAAGTAATAAACTTAAGACCGACAAACACTAACTGTGTACTTTAAACAGTATATGTTACTCCTGGCCCCTTCTCTGCATTGTCTATGCTGTGCATTAAAATCCTCTCTTTTCTTTGTATAGTGTATGTTACACTGTACATTATACTTTTGACCCATTCTCTGTATAGTGTATGTTGTACGTTGTACTCCTGACCTTTTTTCTGTATAGTCTTTATTGTACATTAAAACGCTATGCTTCACATTACACTTCTGACCTCTTCTCAACAAATTGTGATTCTTTGATATGAAGGGCTTATGGAGCTTCTATACTGTTCGCAAGTACGTCTCTTAGCGGCTGATCCTTCTTTCTTGGCTGATCCCTCTCCTAGGTCGATCGCTGTGTAAAGAGGTAGATCGTTTCTTAGAGTTCGGAAACGAAGAGTTGGAACTCTGCACTGCTGTCCCGTCGGCGTGCCCAGTCTCGACTGTAAAACGGGGAAGAAGGTATACCCCTTTACGGAGGATAGACAGCAGGGCCTTTTTGCCCGGAGTATCAGCTTTACAGCCAATCACCCGTTTTATCCTTGATCCATAGAAAAATAGACAGACAAATATATAGATAGATAGATCTCAAGCCGGCAAACCCGCTTTTACCCCAGAGTAAACTCAGACCAAATAATGTGCTAGAGAAGTAATCCACTCTGACCAGAGCACAACACATTTAAAAAACACACAATACTGACAAGAACATTAGACGACACATGCTCAGCATGTTTTTGGCTCACATATTTTTCATTGCTTATTCACAATCAAAGTAATAAACTTAAGACCGACAAACACTAACTGTGTACTTTAAACAGTATATGTTACTCCTGGCCCCTTCTCTGCATTGTCTATGCTGTGCATTAAAATCCTCTCTTTTCTTTGTATAGTGTATGTTACACTGTACATGATACTTTTGACCCATTCTCTGTATAGTGTATGTTGTACGTTGTACTCCTGACCTTTTTTCTGTATAGTCTTTATTGTACATTAAAACGCTATGCTTCACATTACACTTCTGACCTCTTCTCAACAATATGTGATTCTTTGATATGAAGGGCTTATGGAGCTTCTATACTGTTCGCAAGTACGTCTCTTAGCGGCTGATCCTTCTTTCTTGGCTGATCCCTTTCCTAGGTCGATCGCTGTGTAAAGAGGTAGATCGTTTCTTAGAGTTCAGAAACGAAGAGTTGGAACTCTGCACTGCTGTCCCGTCGGCGTGCCCAGTCTCGACTGTAAAACGGGGAAGAAGGTATACCCCTTTACGGAGGATAGACAGCAGGGCCTTTTTGCCCGGAGTATCAGCTTTACAGCCAATCACCCGTTTTATCCTTGATCCATAGAAAAATAGACAGACAAATATATAGATAGATAGATCCCAAGCGGGCAAACCCGCTTTTACCCCAGAGTAAACTCAGACTAAATAATGTGCTAGAGAAGTAATCCACTCTGGCCAGAGCACAACACATTTAAAAAACACACAATACTGACAAGAACATTAGACGACACATGCTCAGCATGTTTTTGGCTCACATATTTTTCATTGCTTATTCACAATCAAAGTAATAAACTTAAGACCGACAAACACTAACTGTGTACTTTAAACAGCATATGTTACTCCTGGCCCCTTCTCTGCATTGTCTATGCTGTGCATTAAAATCCTCTCTTTTCTTTGTATAGTGTATGTTACACTGTACATGATACTTTTGACCCATTCTCTGTATAGTGTATGTTGTACGTTGTACTCCTGACCTTTTTTCTGTATAGTCTTTATTGTACATTAAAACGCTATGCTTCACATTACACTTCTGACCTCTTCTCAACAATATGTGATTCTTTGATATGAAGGGCTTATGGAGCTTCTATACTGTTCGCAAGTACGTCTCTTAGCGGCTGATCCTTCTTTCTTGGCTGATCCCTTTCCTAGGTCGATCGCTGTGTAAAGAGGTAGATCGTTTCTTAGAGTTCAGAAACGAAGAGTTGGAACTCTGCACTGCTGTCCCGTCGGCGTGCCCAGTCTCGACTGTAAAACGGGGAAGAAGGTATACCCCTTTACGGAGGATAGACAGCAGGGCCTTTTTGCCCGGAGTATCAGCTTTACAGCCAATCACCCATTTTATCCTTGATCCATAGAAAAATAGACAGACAAATATATAGATAGATAGGTCCCAAGCGGGCAAACCCGCTTTTACCCCAGAGTAAACTCAGACCAAATAATGTGCTAGAGAAGTAATCCACTCTGGCCAGAGCACAATACTGACAAGAACATTAGACGCCACACGCTCAACATGTTTTTGGCTCACATATTTTTCATTGCTTATTCACAATCAAAGTAATAAACTTAAGACCGACCAACACTAACTGTGTACTTTAAACAGTATATGTTACTCCTGGCCCCTTCTCTGCATTGTCTATGCTGTGCATTAAAATCCACTCTTTTCTTTGTATAGTGTATGTTACACTGTACATTATACTTTTGACCCATTCTCTGTCTAGTGTATGTTGTACGTTTTACTCCTGACCTTTTTTCTGTATAGTCTTTATTGTACATTAAAACGCTATGCTTCACATTACACTTCTGACCTCTTCTCAACAAATTGTGATTCTTTGATATGAAGGGCTTATGGAGCTTCTATACTGTTCGCATGTACGTCTCTTAGCGGCTGATCCTTCTTGGCTGATCCCTCTCCTAGGTCGATCGCTGTGTAAAGAGGTAGATCGTTTCTTAGAGTTCGGAAACGAAGAGTTGGAACTCTGCACTGCTGTCCCGTCGGCGTGCCCAGTCTCGACTGTAAAACGGGGAAGAAGGTATACCCCTTTACGGAGGATAGACAGCAGGGCCTTTTTGCCCGGAGTATCAGCTTTACAGCCAATCACCCGTTTTATCCTTGATCCATAGAAAAATAGGCAGACAAATATATAGATAGATAGATCCCAAGCGGGCAAACCCGCTTTTACCCCAGAGTAAACTCAGACCAAATAATGTGCTAGAGAAGTAATCCACTCTGGCCAGAGCACAACACATTTAAAAAACACACAATACTGACAAGAACATTAGACGACACATGCTCAACATGTTTTTGGCTCACATATTTTTCATTGCTTATTCACAATCAAAGTAATAAACTTAAGACCGACAAACACTAACTGTGTACTTTAAACAGTATATGTTACTCCTGGCCCCTTCTCTGCATTGTCTATGCTGTGCATTAAAATCCTCTCTTTTCTTTGTATAGTGTATGTTACACTGTACATGATACTTTTGACCCATTCTCTGTATAGTGTATGTTGTACGTTGTACTCCTGACCTTTTTTCTGTATAGTCTTTATTGTACATTAAAACGCTATGCTTCACATTACACTTCTGACCTCTTCTCAACAATATGTGATTCTTTGATATGAAGGGCTTATGGAGCTTCTATACTGTTCGCAAGTACGTCTCTTAGCGGCTGATCCTTCTTTCTTGGCTGATCCCTTTCCTAGGTCGATCGCTGTGTAAAGAGGTAGATCGTTTCTTAGAGTTCAGAAACGAAGAGTTGGAACTCTGCACTGCTGTCCCGTCGGCGTGCCCAGTCTCGACTGTAAAACGGGGAAGAAGGTATACCCCTTTACGGAGGATAGACAGCAGGGCCTTTTTGCCCGGAGTATCAGCTTTACAGCCAATCACCCATTTTATCCTTGATCCATAGAAAAATAGACAGACAAATATATAGATAGATAGATCCCAAGCGGGCAAACCCGCTTTTACCCCAGAGTAAACTCAGACCAAATAATGTACTAGAGAAGTAATCCACTCTGGCCAGAGCACAATACTGACAAGAACATTAGACGCCACACGCTCAACATGTTTTTGGCTCACATATTTTTCATTGCTTATTCACAATCAAAGTAATAAACTTAAGACCGACCAACACTAACTGTGTACTTTAAACAGTATATGTTACTCCTGGCCCCTTCTCTGCATTGTCTATGCTGTGCATTAAAATCCACTCTTTTCTTTGTATAGTGTATGTTACACTGTACATTATACTTTTGACCCATTCTCTGTCTAGTGTATGTTGTACGTTTTACTCCTGACCTTTTTTCTGTATAGTCTTTATTGTACATTAAAACGCTATGCTTCACATTACACTTCTGACCTCTTCTCAACAAATTGTGATTCTTTGATATGAAGGGCTTATGGAGCTTCTATACTGTTCGCAAGTACGTCTCTTAGCGGCTGATCCTTCTTGGCTGATCCCTCTCCTAGGTCGATCGCTGTGTAAAGAGGTAGATCGTTTCTTAGAGTTCGGAAACGAAGAGTTGGAACTCTGCACTGCTGTCCCGTCGGCGTGCCCAGTCTCGACTGTAAAACGGGGAAGAAGGTATACCCCTTTACGGAGGATAGACAGCAGGGCCTTTTTGCCCGGAGTATCAGCTTTACAGCCAATCACCCGTTTTATCCTTGATCCATAGAAAAATAGACAGACAAATATATAGATAGATAGATCTCAAGCGGGCAAACCCGCTTTTACCCCAGAGTAAACTCAGACCAAATAATGTGCTAGAGAAGTAATCCACTCTGACCAGAGCACAACACATTTAAAAAACACACAATACTGACAAGAACATTAGACGACACATGCTCAGCATGTTTTTGGCTCACATATTTTTCATTGCTTATTCACAATCAAAGTAATAAACTTAAGACCGACAAACACTAACTGTGTACTTTAAACAGTATATGTTACTCCTGGCCCCTTCTCTGCATTGTCTATGCTGTGCATTAAAATCCTCTCTTTTCTTTGTATAGTGTATGTTACACTGTACATGATACTTTTGACCCATTCTCTGTATAGTGTATGTTGTACGTTGTACTCCTGACCTTTTTTCTGTATAGTCTTTATTGTACATTAAAACGCTATGCTTCACATTACATTTCTGACCTCTTCTCAACAATATGTGATTCTTTGATATGAAGGGCTTATGGAGCTTCTATACTGTTCGCAAGTACGTCTCTTAGCGGCTGATCCTTCTTTCTTGGCTGATCCCTTTCCTAGGTCGATCGCTGTGTAAAGAGGTAGATCGTTTCTTAGAGTTCAGAAACGAAGAGTTGGAACTCTGCACTGCTGTCCCGTCGGCGTGCCCAGTCTCGACTGTAAAACGGGGAAGAAGGTATACCCCTTTACGGAGGATAGACAGCAGGGCCTTTTTGCCCGGAGTATCAGCTTTACAGCCAATCACCCATTTTATCCTTGATCCATAGAAAAATAGACAGACAAATATATAGATAGATAGATCCCAAGCGGGCAAACCCGCTTTTACCCCAGAGTAAACTCAGACCAAATAATGTGCTAGAGAAGTAATCCACTCTGGCCAGAGCACAATACTGACAAGAACATTAGACGCCACACGCTCAACATGTTTTTGGCTCACATATTTTTCATTGCTTATTCACAATCAAAGTAATAAACTTAAGACCGACCAACACTAACTGTGTACTTTAAACAGTATATGTTACTCCTGGCCCCTTCTCTGCATTGTCTATGCTGTGCATTAAAATCCACTCTTTTCTTTGTATAGTGTATGTTACACTGTACATTATACTTTTGACCCATTCTCTGTCTAGTGTATGTTGTACGTTTTACTCCTGACCTTTTTTCTGTATAGTCTTTATTGTACATTAAAACGCTATGCTTCACATTACACTTCTGACCTCTTCTCAACAAATTGTGATTCTTTGATATGAAGGGCTTATGGAGCTTCTATACTGTTCGCAAGTACATCTCTTAGCGGCTGATCCTTCTTTCTTGGCTGATCCCTTTCCTAGGTCGATCGCTGTGTGAAAAGGTAGATCGTTTCTTAGAGTTCGAAAACGAAGAGTTGGAACTCTGCACTGCTGTCCCGTCGGCGTGCCCAGTCTCGACTGTAAAACGGGGAAGAAGGTATACCCCTTTACGGAGGATAGACAGCAGGGCCTTTTTGCCCGGAGTATCAGCTTTACAGCCAATCACCCATTTTATCCTTGATCCATAGAAAAATAGACAGACAAATATATAGATAGATAGATCCCAAGCGGGCAAACCCGCTTTTACCCCAGAGTAAACTCAGACCAAATAATGTGCTAGAGAAGTAATCCACTCTGGCCAGAGCACAATACTGACAAGAACATTAGACGCCACACGCTCAACATGTTTTTGGCTCACATATTTTTCATTGCTTATTCACAATCAAAGTAATAAACTTAAGACCGACCAACACTAACTGTGTACTTTAAACAGTATATGTTACTCCTGGCCCCTTCTCTGCATTGTCTATGCTGTGCATTAAAATCCTCTTTTTTCTTTGTATAGTGCAGCGGTTCTCAACCTGGGGGTCGCGACCCCTTTGGGGGTCGAACGACCATTTCCCAGGGGTCGCCTAAGACCATCGGAAAACACATATTTCCGATGGTCTTAGGAACCGAGACACCGCTGCTCTGTCTCGCGATCTGTGGGCGGGATGATATGCGCCCCTGTAACCTGGCCACACCTCCGGGATCACTCAACAGCTCCGCCTCCTCGCCGCTGATTGGCCACCGGAACTGTAGCTCAGGAGAGGCACACAGGCGGCCAATCACCGGCGAGGAGGTGGAGCTTGGAGAGGAGGAGCCGAGCGGCAGAGCGCGCAGATCGAAGAAGACCGAGGGAGCTCTGCAGGAGCGAGTAAAGAGGAGAGCGGCCAGAGAAGGAAGACAGCTGACAGGTAAGTGCAAATTTTGCTTCTGCAGGCTGTAGATGGGAGAGGGAGAGAGCGAGCCCAGGTTGGAGCAGGGGCCAGCAAGGTAAGTATCATTGGTGTCAGTGGAAGGGATAGTGCCCCATCATTTGTGTCACTAATACCAACGATGGGGCACTATTCCTCCCCCCACTGACACCAACGATGGGGCACTATTCCTCCCCCCACTGACACCAATGATAGGCACTATTCTTCCCCCCACTGACACCAACGATGGGGCACTATTCCTCCCACTGACACCAACAATGGGGCACTATTCCTCCCACTGACACCAACGATGGGGCACTATTCCTCCCACTGACACCAACGATGGGGCACTATTCCTCCCACTGACACCAACGATAAGGCACTATTCCTCCCACTGACACCAACGATGGGGCACTATTCCTCCCACTGACACCAACGATGGGGCACTATTCCTCCCACTGACACCAACGATGGGGCACTATTCCTCCCACTGACACCAACGATGGGGCACTGTTCCTCCCACTGACACCAACGATGGGGCACTGTTCCTCCCACTGACACCAACGATGGGGCACTGTTCCTCCCACTGACACCAACGATGGGGCACTGTTCCTCCCACTGACACCAACGATGGGGCACTGTTCCTCCCACTGACACCAACGATGGGGCACTGTTCCTCCCACTGACACCAACGATGGGGCACTATTCCTCCCACTTACACCAACGATGGGGCACTATTCCTCCCACTGACACCAACGATGGGGCACTATTCCTCCCACTGACACCAACGATGGGGCACTATTCCTCCCACTGATACCAACGATGGGACACTATTCCTCCCACTGACATCAGTGATGGGGCGCTAGTCCTCCCACTACAAAATTACAGTTCTGAAGTAGCAACGAAAATAATTTTATGGTTTGGGGGTCACCACAACATGAGGAACTGTATTAAGGGGTCGCGACATTAGAAAGGTTGAGAACCACTGGGCTAAAGAGAGCTTGTAGACAGTCCTCCTTTGGGCTACCTCGAGGGGAATTTACTTAAAATGGGTGCAGACAGGATCCGAAGTTGTTGTGCATCGTAAGCAATCAACTTCTCACTTCAGCTTGTTGAGTGAAGGTTTGAAATGGACACAAGGAGCTGAGTGGTTGCTATACTCAGTGGCTCCAGATTCTGTCTTCTCCCTTTTTAAGTAAACTCCCCCTCAAAATACTACAAAGCTCTTTACTGCTGTCCCGTCTGTGTGTGCACGCTCGACTGTAAAACGGGGAAGAAGGTGTACCCCTTTACGGAGGATAGACAGCAGGACCTGTTCGCCTAAAATGTGGTTTTCCCATGGGCGTGGTCAACCCACCGTTCTTTTCACAACACTCTTGTGAGAGAGGTGGGTGGTTAAATTTGCCAGACAAGCAACAAACCACTGGCTGTTGTATTGCAGAACGGGTAGGGCGGTTGCGTGCCTCTCGCGCGCCCCCTACTTGTTTTGCAATATCACGTTTTAAACGTGATTTTGCCCAGCGGTGCCACCTTGTGGCCGTTTTTCCGCGGTGGCTGGATGGCAAGCAGTTAAATACCCCTGCCTACCTGCTTGATGTCATCTCCAGCTCTGTAACCTGATCTGCACATGCACATGCACAGCTCAGCCTACAGCTCCGGGCCAGTCTCTGTGTGTCAGAATGAATAGCTCCTGTGCATGCGCAGAAGTGATGTCATCTCGTGCCAGCCAATGAAGATGGAGAAGATGCAGGACAGGATTGTTGGCGGAAACGTGATTATATCGCTCCATTTGGTTCCATTTTTATTTCTGTTGTGAATGTTCCAACAGGAAGACTCTTGTATGGTTAGCACATCTGCCTTGCAGTAAAAATGGGTCATGGGTTCGATTCCTGACCATGGCGTCTCCTGTATGGAGTTTGCATGTTCTCCCTGTGCCTGCGTGGGTTTCCTCCGGGTGCTCCGGTTTCCTCCCGCACTCCAAAGACATGCTGATAGGTTAACTGGATCCTGTCTAAATTGGCCCTAATATGTGCATGTATGAATGTGAGTTAGGGTCCTTAGATTGTACACCCATTGAGGGTAAGGGACCGATGTGAATGTTCAATATATATATGTGTAAAGCGCTGCGTAAATTGCCGGCGCTATATAAGTACCTGAAATAAATAATAATGAGTTGGACCGCACTTTACAGAGGAGCCTTGGTGAGGCAGTGCGGCTTCCACATACATTTGCAAATGTCTGCAACTAAAATCTATATGAGCAGATACAGATTTTTCCGTAGGTTACCGTGGTTATATAGCTTGTAAAGTTCATGGACTTACTGTGCAATGGGCTAAAGAGAGCTTGTAGACAGTCCTCCTTTGGGCTACCTCAAAGGGGAATTTACTTAAAATGGATGCAGACAGGATCCGGAGTTGTTGTGCATCGTAAGCAATCAACTTCTCACTTCAGCTTGTTGAGTGAAGGTTTGAAATGGACACAAGGAGCTGAGTGGTTGCTATACTCAGTGGCTCCAGATTCTGTCTTCTCCCTTTTAAGTAAACTCCCCCTCAAAATACTACAAAGCTCTTTACTGCTGTCCCGTCTGTGTGTGCACGCTCGACTGTAAAACGGGGAAGAAGGTGTACCCCTTTACGGAGGATAGACAGCAGGACCTGTTTGCCTAAAGTGTGGTTTTCCCATGGGCGTGGTCAACCCACCGTTCTTTACACAACACTCTTGTGAGAGAGGTGGGTGGTTAAATTTGCCAGACAAGCGACAAACCGCTGGCTTTTTTATTGCAGAACGGGTAGGGCGGTTGCGTGCCTCTCGCGCGCCCCCTACTTGTTTTGCAATATCACGTTTTAAACCGGGGCACCTTACAAGGGATCGTAGGAACCTTACATGGGACCTGAGTACCTTACATGGGATCAGAGCACCTTTCATGGGACCGGGGCACCTTACAGGGGAAAAGGGCACTTTACATGAGCTCAGGGCAAATAGCAGGGCAGCGGTCATTTTATTTGCAGAGCTAAGCAGGTCATCTTCTGAGTCCTCTTCCGCCATGCTGTTCTCCGCTGGCCCCTCCACCAATTCTCTCTTCTAGTCCAACCCAGGTGATGTCATCTGCAAGCACCCGGGATGGACAAGGGGGGGGAGAGGGGCCGGTGGGAGCAGCAGTGCACTGTTTACTTGTAGCTGTGCGTGAGTCAGCAGAGGGGATGCGATCTACCTTTCAGCTGCCTGTAACTGATGAGTAGATCTCTGCGGGACCCCTGGGGACCTCTCGTGGAACCCTATGGTTCCCCAGAACCTTGGCTGAAAAACACTGCTCCAGTGAATGCTATTGATTCCTTGATCAAGGAGCAATTCCTGCCACTCAGATAAGTAGCCACTAAATCCAAAGATCTCTTTCTTGTAAGAGGCAGTTATTCCCACTGACCACAAATGTAAGGAGCATTCCTCTCCTTGTTCTTTTATGTATAGTGAGCTATGAGATGCAGTAATATTTAGAAGGGGTTCTCTGAGACCAGAACATTATTTCAAAGGTTCTTCTGTCTTAAAATATAGGACTGCAATTCATCTACAATGCCATTTTAGTTTAAAACTACTATAAAGCCTCAACAGAAACTTCAGATTTGCAAGGATTTGTATTTAAAATTGCACTATAGGCAAAACTTTTTTTTCCATTTTAGATAGAGTAAGGGAGGGTTACAACCCCTGTCAGATTTAATTTTGCTGTTTGTGTCCCATTGGGGAACTTTCCCTTCACTTTCTGTCCCATAGCAGAAAACAAAAGGAAATCCCTGCAAAGTAAGGGAATCCATTGCCACCGGTCACCAGAACTTGTGTCCCCACTGGAAGATTTCCCTCTCTATCACTTTTCTGGTAACAACCCAAAGTTTGAGATTTTCTGTTACTTTCACTTTCAATGATAATGGTAAACAGGACAAATAGAGAGAGGGAATCTTCCTGATGGGGCACAGACAGCAATAAAATCCTGACAGGTGTTCTAACCCCTCTCCACTCTATCCAAAACTAAAAAAAAGTTTTGCCTTTAGTTATACTTTAATAGTGACTTTTAGATTGTTCATTTATTAGAAAATCAATTTGGGCACTCTGTGCAGAAATAGAATTATCAGCAGGGCCGAAGCTGCCATTAGCTGAACTAGGGCACAGCAACCCACATGGAAGAAAAATATATTTGAAATATATTTTAAAAATATTCTTCCCAAATATATTGACATATATTTGAAATACTACACATTTGGCAGTATGCATGCTACTGATTCTGTGTAATTGAATCACTAATTGAAAGGGGCATGTTCAAAATAATAGTAGTGTGGAGTTCTATTAGTGAGGTCATTCATTCTTTGAAAAACAGGTGGCAATTATTGCCCTTATTTAAGGAAGGAAGGCAGCAAATGTTGTACATGCTGGTTACAGTGCATTTCTCTCTGAAATTCTGAGGAAAATGGGTCGTTCCAGACATTGTTCAGAAGAACAGCGTACCTTGATTAAAAAGTTGATTGGCGAGGGGAAAACATATAATAAAGTGCAGAAAATGATAGTCTGCTCAGCTAAAATGATCGCAAATGCTTTAAAATGGCAACCAAAACCTGAAAGACGTGGAAGAAAGTGAAAAACTACCATTCGAATGGATAGAAGAATAGCCAAAATGGCAAGGACTCAGCCAACAATCAGCTCCATGAAGATCAAAGAAGGTCTAAAGTTCCCTGTGAGTATCCCTCTCTCCTCTCCTGTAGGTGTATTATGAGTATTTCTCTCTCCTCTCCTCTAGGTATATCATGTGTATCCCTCTCTCCTCTCTAGGTATATTATGAGTATCCCTCTCTCCTCTCCTCTAGGTATATTATGAGTATGAGTGCAGAAGCTTGGGAGACCAGCGATGCTCCTAGCAAGTGTCCCAGGATTGGGGTCCGGGTGCTGCGTGTGCCCTGGGGCTCGGTGTAGCGGCACGCTGTGTGTAGCTGTCTGATGCAGTTTCTTGACCATTCTCCCTTCTACTCCCCACTTCTCCAAGCCTGTCTATTTTCTGGATGGGGGATGGGGGCAGGGTCAGGAGCGCCACGGGTCTCCAATCACATGGGGGGCGAGGTGCACAAACAAGAGGGGGGATGGCATTGGGCACGCCTGGGGACTGGAAGACAGACCAGGGACAGGGAGGCTTTGTGCACGGGTGGGAGTGATCGCTATCAGCCTGATCTCTATGCTGTCTATGCTGTAGTGCATCGCTGGCAATGGGAAGCCACCTGAGTGTTAGGAAGCTGGCAGAGAGTAGGTAAACCAGCAGCCATTCCCACATGGAAGAAAAATATATTTGAAATATATTTTAAAAATATTCTTCCCAAATATATTGACATATATTTGTAATGCTACAATTTTGGCCGTATTCAATATATTTCAATATATATATATATATATATATATATATATATATATATATATACACACTGCATGTTGAAATGTGTTTTTTATATATTACAAAATATATGAAAAATATTTTTTAAACATATAAAAAAGTCATTTTAACATATATTTTTACATATATTTCTAAACGCATTCCAAATGTAGATTAAATGTATTTTTAAAGACATACAGTATATTTAAAAATGTATTTTTAAAAATATTTTTCATATATTTTGTAATAAAAATGCATTTCAACAAACAGTATCTATATATATTATTATTATTATTATTATGCAGTATTTATAAAGCACCAATAGTTCGCTCAGCGCTGTACATTACAAAGGGGGACAGAACATGTGACAGAATAATAACAATACAATGCAAAACATGAGGGGATCGAGGGCCCTGCTCCTTGGAGCTTACAATCTAGGAGGGAGGCTTCCCTGAAGAGGTGGGTTTTCAGGGTTCACCTAAAGGAGAGGAGAGTAGGTGATAATCTGATGGGTTGGGGCAGGGAGTTCCAGAGGATGGGTGACACCCTGGAGAAGTCCTGGAGGCGGGCATGGGAGGAGGAGACCAGGGAACTAGAGAGAAGGAGGTCTTGTGAGGAGCAGAGTGTGTGTGCTGGGCGGTACTTGGATATTAGGTCGGTGATGTAGTTTGGGGCAGTATTATGAACAGCTTTGTACGTCAGTGTTAGGATTTTGAATTTGATCAGTTGCGCAATCGGAAGCCAGTGGAGGGATTGGCAGAGGGGGGTGGCGGAGATGGAGCGGTTGGAAAGGTGAATGAGTCTGGCAGCTGTATTCAGGATCGACTGAAGCGGGGATAGCCAGCGGCGAGGCAGGCCAGTGAGGAGGGAGTTGCAGTAGTCGAGTCATGATATGATGAGGGAGTGGATGAGCTGTTTAGTGGTTTCTGGGGTTAGGAAAATGCGTATTTTGTCGATGTTGCGGAGGTGGAGTCTGCATGAGTTTGTTAAAGATTGGACTTGGGGCTGGAAGGATAGGTTGGAGTCCAGAATGACACCAAGTACTCTGGCCTGCGGGGCGGGTTTGATGGTGGCGTTGTTGGATGTGATGGAGAAGTCAATGGGGGGTGGTGTCCGGGCTGGGGGGAAGACAAGAAACTCGGTTTTGGAGAGGATCAGTTTAAGGAAGTGGAGCGACATCCAGTCAGATATGTCGCTCAGTAGGTGTGATGAGGTGGTGAGGTGGGGGGTTGAGAGATAAATTTGTGTGTTGTCGGCATATAGGTGGTAGTTGAAGCCGTGAGAGTGTATGAGTTGGCCAAGGGAGGAGGTGTAGATGGAGAAGGGGCCCGAGGACGGAGCCTTGAGGGACCCCAAAAGAGAGGGGGAGGTGGTACCATTATAGGTAACACTGAAAGAGCGTTGTGGCAGGTAGGATGAGAGCCAGGAGAGAGCAGAATCTCTGAGGCCGAGGGAGTGTAGTTTTTTGAGGAGGAGGGGGTGGTCGACTGTGTCGATGGCCGCAGAGAGGTCAAGGAGTAGGAGCACTGAATAGTGGCACTGAATAGTGGCACTGAATAGTGACTCTTACCAGTCTATAGGCGTGCTGGCTCTTACCAGTCTATAAGTGTGCTGGCTCTTACCAGTCTATAGGTGTACTGGCTGTTACCAGTCTATAGGTGTGTTGGCTCTTACCAGTCTATAGTTGTGCTGGCTCTTACCAGTCTATAAATGTGCTGGCTCTTATCAGTCTATAGGCGTGCTGGCTCTCACCAGTCTATAGGTGTGCTGTTTCTTCAGTCCAAGAATATTTTAAAGCAGAACTCCGGTTAAAATCTTTATATTCCCATGCAGTGGGGCTGTGCATGAGTTAAATGCTCATTTTGGCTCAGGTAAAAGCTGTACTTACCCATGCCTACAATCCTCCGGAAAACCGCACTCCCCCACATCCAGTGGTGGATTGTTCCTGCTGTCCTCATGTCAGGAGCTGGTCTATGGGCGTGATGCGTCATAAATAGCCCATTCATGAGACCACTAGTGTGCGGGGGGGGGCAGGGGCCAGTCTTGCGCTCAGAGGATCGACGGATTAGGTAAGTATATCTTTGCTTTCTGAGCCCCTAGACAGAAATGAGCATTTAACCCATGTAGTGCAGGCACAGCCCTACTGCAGGGAAAATATTAATGTTGCCCAGATTTCTTCTTTAACCCCTTGACGCCGACTTCACACAAATATGCGGCCTCACAGAACTTGGCTTTTTTCCGTGGGGCCGCATATTTGCGTACCTGTCTTTCTGCTGGGAGTGTGCCGCACAGCATGCTCCCTGCACAAAGACCGCGGTGTCACTGAGAGCCCAAGGTCCCGTTCTAACGATCGAGACCTGGGACTCCAGATTCCGGGTCACATGATCGCTTTGATAGCCTCTGATTGGCTATCACAGTTGTCAGTCACTGTACAGCCTGGCCGCCTTATGTTTTTTTTCTCTCTATGAATGGAGGAGAGATACATTGTATCTCTCTAACTCCTGGCATAGAGGGAAAAATTGTTTGGAAAAATTAAAATAAAATAAATATTAAAAAATAAAATAAAAAAAATAAAGAAAAAATAGCTAGATCAAGGTTTGATCTAGTTCAGTGCCAGGATAAGTGTTTGGGTTAAGGTCAGGGCCAAAGGTCACGGTCAAAAGGTCAGGGTTTAAAAAAAAATTGGTATCAGTGTCAGTTAGTGTCAGTGTGTTTTATTTAAATAAAACAAAAAACAAAACGCGCACTATTGTTTCTGGGCTGTACTACGGGTACAAACAGCAAATAACATACACATATATGGTATCGCTGCGATCGTCAAGAGCTGAAGAATTTATTTTGGGTTTTTTGATGGTAGGTTATGGTAGTAACAAGAAACACACAGCTAAATTTAAAAAAAAATTTTTTTTTACTATTTTGGGCAAGTTTTTCTTTGATAATAAAAAAAAATCAGGAGATATCCATTACCATTTACCACCAAATGAAAGCCCAATTTGTCCTGAAAAAACACGGTATAATTCACCTGGATGTACAAAGTAGTTGTGATGATATGTACGGTTTTACTAACACATGTCAACGTTGCAAAATTGTGCTTAGGCATTTAGATTTGTTTTACCCTTAGGCGTGAAGGGGTTAAGCAAGCACAGAAAATACCCGTTGATCCTGCCAGAGATGCAGTGTCCTTCTTACTGTCTGTATACCTCCCAACTTTCTGAGACGGGAATGAGGGACACTTATTAGCAAAATATGTAGGCATAGGACACACCCCCTGCCACGCTCCCTTAGAGGAGTATTATACAAAAAAAATGATTAGTTAACATTTCAGGCAATCAAAGGGTTGCGTTCTGTGTTGTGTTTTACATAGTGTGCTGTGTGTGTTTTACTATGTAAACATGCTGCTTTGTATTGCTCTGCATAGCAGAGCAATAAAAAGCAGCATGTCGGTGCTGGCAGGGGAAAGATCTGCGTTGTTTACACAGAAGACTCTCCTCTGTCAGCTCTGCTGATGATCACCAAGTCCTGGCAGAGAAATATCGTCCGGAACCCGGTGATTAACATGCTGAGGAGCCAATAGTGCCATGGGTAGGGAGTGCACGTGCATGCTCCGCCTACCCAGAAGTGCAAATCATGTATATATGTGTGATTTTGCACATCCCTGCCACCCTGTAGCGGTACTTCTGCTCTAGGGCAGTTGGGAAGCGGTTAACCCCTTCCTGCCCAGTGTCATTAGTACACTGTCAGTGCTTTTTAATTAGTGTCACTGTGGATATCAGTGGCAGTTAGTTAGTTCTCACCCAGTGTCAGAATGCCCGCCGCAGTCCCACAGTCCTGCAATAAGTCGCTGAGTGCCGCCATTATTAGTAAAAAAATTCTCCATATTGTGTAAAAAGGATGTTTGATCCTGTCCTCTTTGATCCTCCCCTTATTTTACTGTCCCCAGTCCCTATGCCATAGTTGTAGCAGCAGTAATAAGTCTGAACATGCTCAGTTTGGTGTGTATTGCTAGAGAGGTCTTTTTTTTTTTTTGGGAGGGTGTATGTGGTCGGCACAGGGCCAATCAGCACTGTTCAGACAGAGGGTCAGGGGTTATGCAGCCTCATAGGATGGTCAGAGGAGAATTAAAACCCTCCTACAAGATTAACCAGTGCTCTGCTGGACACTGATAGAAGTCACAAGACTGCTCTAACTGCTGATGAGAAAAGGCATTTAGCAGTTTATATTTACTAAAATAATTGCATTTCCATGTTGTGTGTACTGTGGGAGAGCAGATATAGTGACTGCAGGGTCCTGGGAGACCAGATATAGTGAATGCAGGGTCCGGGGAGACCAGATATAGTGAATGCAGGGTCTGGGGAGACCAGATATAGTGAATGCAGGGTCCAAGGAGACCAGATATAGTGACTGCAGGGTCCGGGGAGACCAGATATAGTGAATGCAGGGTCCTGGGTTTAGGAACACTTTAAGTTCCTGCATATTATATTTCTTTTAGTTTAGGGGGTTAAGCCTAAAACCTGGAATTTTAGCTATGAATACACTTTGTGCCGTGTTGGTCCTGGCGTTTAGTCGCGGCTTGAACGTCAGTCTACAGAGGAAGTGAACCTCTCGAGTACTTTGCAATTCAGCACATTGCTCCGCCATGCCAGCTACATCTTAGTACCTGATGTGCATGTAGTGCAAGGAATGTCAGGATTGTTGATTTTGGTTTCTTTTCCTGGACTGTAACATTGCAAAACCCATTGGGGAGCCTACATGGATATAAAACATTAACATTCAACTCCACTCCAAAAAAAAAAAAACTATCATCCAAGTTAACTATATTTGTTACATGGATTTCCACAAACTCTGTTCCAGATCTTATAACCTGAACTTACTGAAAATTGAATGGCCGCAGAATCAAAAAATGTAAATCTCGGAGGTTTTGATTTTACTATAAATACACAGTTGTGCATGAAATATTGCACTAGAGATTTGCACGATGGAAAAACTAGTTTTGTTTTGGATTTATTTGTTAAGTTAATCATTTTGTGTTGTCATATTTATTACTGTAGACTGATTTGTTTTCAGAATTCATTTCATATAGTCATTATTTTCAAATTGATTTGAAATTCGAATTTTGGAAGCTGGCTATATTGGTTCTATTTTATTCTGGTCTATTTTTTTTTGTTTTCTATTCTAGTTTTTTACTTTCTATTCTATCTTATTCTTTTATAGTCTATTGTTTTATTTTCTGTTCTATTCTGATTTCTATTCTCTTGTATTCTATTCTATTCTATTCCTTTATTTTATATTCTAGTTTTTCTATTCTATTATTTTATTTTCTGTTCTACATTATTCTTTCTATTCGGTTCTATTCTATTACTTTATTTTATAGTATTTTCTATTGTGTTCTTTTCTATTCTTTTATTTTCTATTCTATTCAGTTCAGTTTTGGGCACCAGTTCAGAAAAAGGATATCGAGGTACTGGAGAAAGTGCAGAGAATGGCAACCAAACTGATAAGAGGCATGGGGGAGCTCAGCTATGAGGAAAGATTAGAGGAACTGAATTTATTCTCTCTTGAGAAGAGGAGATTAAGGGCTCATTAACTAGAATGCAGTGCTGGAGAGCCGTGTTCCTGCGCAGCTTCCCACACCGCATTCCGATTGCAATGCCCTTGCGATCTGCTTCGGGGTCAGTTCCAAGTTAACGACACCCTAAATGCAGGTCGCAAATGTAGTAGAATCATCATCTTATTTCACTTTTATACATACTTACTGTATTTGTTGCAATATGTTTCCATTTTGAATTCAAATTAATTTTCAAATTCAAATAGTTTGTTTCATTATAATTTATTTAGGAGGAGCCTTCGCACGCCTTGACGTTACGCCGCCGGGTCAGGAGGTCCGGCGGCCCACCCATGTTTCTCACTGGTCAATGTTTAGAACCTTTTTTTTCAAGCTGCTTTTACTGGCTACAGGCTGCAGGCATGTGTTTTGTAACTCCTATGGTTTTTACGTATTGGATTTAATAAATATTTTAAAAAACATACTACGCTATGAGTATTTTTACTCCTTACACCTGGCACTGAGTTCCCATACCTCAGCCCCAGCATTTTCAGGTTCTCTGTGCGGACCCAAGGAGCAGTGTGATCCGACCAGACCACTATCGCCTTACCACCGACGGACCATCTGGGTACTATAAAGCAGCGCCTACATGGGACCCCGGCTACATGTAACCTGTACATGCGCATTCTAATTGCGCTTCTGGTAAGCGGGCAATTTATCTATTCCTGGGATTGGATTACACCTATACTCCCTGCGAGTCCCCCATCACTGAACTGTCTATCATCTTTAATACTTTTATATTTGACGATTGTATATATTTCAATTGCCACTTGGACATTGTCTGTAGCGCTGCACTTATATTGTTTCTATTTTGGTTGGAAGGGCTTGTAGTTCCTTTTTGTGCATTTGCCGCTCACTGGAGTGCGCTCACTTTTCCTATTTATACACTATGTAATTTATTTTGGATTCCCTGAAATTCATTACTATTGATTTGTAAATTCGAATGCATCCAAATGTTCTAATAATGAAAATGTCAGCAGAATTGCGATTTGTAACAAAATGAATTGCACAGGTCTATATTGCACGCCTGCACCCCTTTAGATGTTAGTAGTCACTGGAAGCACTTTTTCTATTGGTTGAACTCGATGGACTTACTCGTCATACTCAGATGCAGGCACAGGCCTCTTTAACTTCATTTCTCACAACTCACTGGATTCTTGGACATCATCAAGCTCAGATGCCTCAGCTCTATCAAGTGATGGCTTCCACTGTCAGAACTGGCATGAAGGCAACTGGGCCAAAGCCTGCAAGCCTTTAGCATCTCCAAAAAACCGAGCTGCTGTGGGGAGCCCCTCACCATTGCTATTAGAGTACTCCAATTCCAGTGGGGTGGCCCTTTTTCATTAGGGCCTTGGATCCCTCTTGCTGTTCATCTGTGTTACAAGACTTACCTTGGACTTCACTAAGAGGGGCACTCTGTTCATTTTGACCTGGACATCGGAAAGCCCAGGAACATGACAAGAGGGACCCTGTGGTGGCCTATTACTGTCGCTTGTATTCTATGCAAACTGGAATGAAGTTGTCAGCAAGAGCCCAGACTGTAGGAAATTCCTTTCAAAACTCATGGATCAGTTGGAAATGCTATCCTAACCTCCAGAGAGGGAGCCTCCATTAGACCCAGAGGACTGCACCTGCCTATCCCACTAAAGGGAACTCTGGAGTATCCTGATAACAACCAGCTTACACCTTAGGATCCATCTACCCACAGAGGCACTAGATTCCTGCCATCACCCCACGATGACCATTTGATGACATCAGGATAAATTTATAACGCGCATTTTACTTGTGCTTTCTGGTGAGTGCGCATTGCTTATACACCTATATTCACCTTCTCCAGGAAGTCACAGGAGTAACGAGCACCTTGGTCACCTGATGAACTTATTTATGATTTATTATGATCAGTGAAACTTGATCTTATTTTATGTTTATCATTATACGCTACTTTTATATATTTATATCTTTCTTAGCGCCGCACATCACCTTTATACTATTCATTTCAGGGTTATTTTGGCTACCTTGTGCTTGGCTGCTTTCACTTTTAAAGTGATTTGTGCGCTCACATTTTACACATTGTTACACTTAACCACCAAAATAAAGTTTTA
Source organism: Staurois parvus (assembly GCF_062004578.1). Taxonomy (NCBI): domain Eukaryota; kingdom Metazoa; phylum Chordata; class Amphibia; order Anura; family Ranidae; genus Staurois; species Staurois parvus. The sequence continues at coordinate 8,743,102 of NW_028318377.1, forward strand.
TCTGTCTCAAAAAAATGCTAAAAAATTCATATGGCTACAGTGTTGCATGACCACGCAATTGTCATATTGTCATTCAAAGTGTGATAGCACTGAAAGCTGAACATTGGCCTGGACTGGAAGGGGGTGAAAGTGTCCAGACTTGAAGTGGTTAATTCTTCCTTTTTTTTTTTTTTTTCTTTTTATAAAATCGCAAAGCAATCATAGACACAAAATGGTGGCTTCAGTCATGGTGATGGGATCAAGATGCCTCGATTGAATTCAACGAACAAATAGGAGCTCCTTTAACGAAATTGCAGATTTGTTTCCAATTTTCTCTTTTAGTAAACTGTATTGAAAGTGGTAATTTATTGCTCAGTATCAACTTCACATTCTGCTGAACTCTGGTGATCAATCAAATCCATGGGAGGTACATTTCTTTGTTTCCAGTAAGTTACTTAGAGGGGTACTTGCTACGCCTGGTGACTCAAAAATGTTTGAAATTGACCAAAAATTGCCATATGTTTGGGCAGCCTTATAGTGTGCATGAGTGTAGTAAGGACAGTTGATTATAAGCTTGTTTAGTGTGGTGTAATTATGGAAATGAAAACAAATGGGTTTAGAAGTGTCTGTTAAAAAATAGTATTTTTGGGGGTGGAAGAGTTACTAGTTTTTGGTCCATCGTTTGGACTTCAATTGAAACAGCTGAAAAATGTGTCTACGGGACCTACAAGGTAACATTCCCGTACTATTGTACATAAAAACACACGTGCAAGTGTCAAGGTCCTACCTATCCTCAGACCTTGTGCTGCTCCATGTGCTGGCATCCATCTTAGGTGTCTGCAAAGCATTGTGGGATCCTTTATGCTTTCAGCCCTCTGCGGCTCCTCCCCCAGAAGGTGGTGGCTTATCATATACAAGTCTGCTGTTTGTGGCTGTCCATTGCATTCGTGTCCTGTCTGTTGCACAACAGCAAGCTCTTGTTTAGCTACTCATTGCTTTCCTGGATACCGACTTGGCTTTGGCTAAGACTCTTCCTGGCTTCTGACCCCGGCTCTGGCAACCATTCTTCCTGGCTCCTGATCCCAGCTCTGGCGATGATTCTTCCTGGCTCCTGATCCCGGCTCTGGCGATGATTCTTCCTGGCTCCTGATCCCGGCTCTGGCGATGATTCTTCCTGGCTCCTGATCCCGGCTCTGGCGACGATTCTTCCTGGCTCCTGATCGCGGCTCTGGCGATGATTCTTGCTGGCTCTTGACCCCGGCTTTGGCTACGATTTCCGCTGTTGGACTTGCATAGACTCTTGTCTTATTTTTATATTAATAAACCTACCTATAATTGCACCTCCTTGTGTGTCTGGCTCCTCACTCCCTGACAGCAAGCATGCAAAAAAATATGCCTCTACATAGCTTGGCTATGCTCACACTAGGGCTGTCCATACATTAGTAGAACTTTGTACAAACGTTCATACAAAAATTCTCATCACAAAAACCTTTCTTACCATCAGCTAATTTAGTAGTAAAGCTTTTAAAGCGGAGCTCGAACCAAAAAAGGAAGTTCCACTTTAAGGCCTCGTCCCCCGTTCCTCCCTAAGGATTGGCACCTTTGGGGAGCTGGTACCCGAATTTGACAGGTACCTGTTCACACTTCCGCTGCGATCGCTAAGGCGATCAGAAGTGGAAGTTGTCCTCCCCTCCTTCCACCCGAAGTCTTCTGGGACACGTAACATGTCCCAGAGGACTGCGGGACCGCTCACAATGCGCAGCGCCACTTGTGCATGCGCAGTGGGCACCCGGCTGTGAAGCCACAAGTTGTCGCACCCGGGTGCCCACACTTAAGATGCCGGTGCTGGGGATATAGGACGGTCGGTGAACCCAGCTGCGACGACGGCACCGCTGTATCCTAGGTGAGTGACTGTTTTTCAAAGTGAGCAGTTTTTGGAGTTGCTGACTTTTATTTTTTTTCATAGGCGACTGGAGCTCTGCTTTAATAGTTAGACTAGATGTGCTATTTGAATGTCATCCCAGACATGAGTACAAATCCACTTGAGGACCAAGCTTATTCTGACACTTCTCTCCTACATGTAAAAGTCAGTGCTTTTTTGCTAGAAAATTACTTAGAACTCCCCAAAACATTTTATATATATATATATATATATATATATATATATATATATATTTATTTTCAACAGAGGCCCTAGAAAATAAAATGGTGGTCATTGCAATTTTTTATGTCACAAAGTATTTGCGCAGTGGTTTTTCAAACTCAATAAAAAAAAAACCCATGGTAAACAAAAAAACACAATATATAACCCATTTTTTTTTAAATATGAAAGATGAGTAAACAGATACCTAACATGTCATGCTTTAAAATTGCGTCAAACTAGGGTACTTAAAAAAATCTGAATTTTTAAAGGTTACCTTTGTGGTAGAAATAAGCAGTGACAGGTCCTCTTTATGGAGAAATCTGGGGTCAATAAGACCTTACATCTCTCCTTCACAATGGAAAGCATTAGGTAAAAAAAATAAATATTGGCATTGTTTACATCGGGCCGGAACTGGAAGTGACGTTGCTCTGGTCCTCCTAGGCCATAGAGATGAGCAGAGCCTATCTTTCCTCTGCTCATCTCTGTGGCCAGCCACCGAGATGCACTAGATCAGTTCCTGGGCTCACTGATCATCCAGGTAAGCTTGATAACCACCGAAAAGTGACGATGGGGGACGATCCCTCCCACTTCTTCTAAGAGTGATCCAGCAGCTAATCCACCACTCAGATCACTTTTACAGAAAGACCGGCACCTGAACAAAATTTTAATACCAGGGATATGGCATCTAGCTGCACCCATAACCCTGGTATTAAATGTATAAATAATGACGTATTTTCCCAGTTAGGCAGTTGGCAAGTGGATATGTACGAATTATACAATGTTTCCCAACAAAAACCACATTCAACCTTTAGAATTTTGTTTGTTTATTTATTTCAGGTACTTCTATAGCACTGTCAATTTATGCAGCGCTTTACATATATATTGTACATTCACATCGGTCCCTAACCCTCAAGGGGTGTACAATCTAAAGTCCCTAACTCACATTCATACATATACTAGGACCAATTTAGACAGGATCCAATTAACCTACCAGCATGTCTGTGGAGTGTGGGAGGAAATTGGAGTACCCGGAGGAAACCCACACAGGCACAGGGAGAACATGCAAACTCCAGGCAGGAGGTGCCATGGCTGGGATTTGAACCAACAACCCTAGTACTGCCAGGGGGAAGTGCTAACCATTTAGCCACTGTGCTGCCCTACATTCCAGAAAATGTTTCCATCCTACTCCTTTTGACTGCGGCCAAAACTGAACAACAATTTGACTCCAGTAACCATTCAAAAATTGTAACGCACATCCCAAAAGCAAAAATTTCAGTACAAAATTCTATTAGTGTCTGGCCAGCTTAGGTGTGAAATATCCCCACATATCTCAGAGACCAGCAGATGTTCCTTATCACTCCCATTCTAATCTGCTAGCCCTGTACTATCCATCAATCAAATGCACCCATGATACATCATCGGGGTGTGAAAAGTATTGTTTATTTAATAAAGGTTTATCTTTCACACAACAATCTGGGCCCTCTAATCTCTAACACAGATCAGGTAGTGCCTCCACCCACTCCTGGTCATCCATTTACTCTTCCATCCGTTTTTTTTTTCCCACTGAATTTATTTGAAATTGTGGGCAGTTTTTACTAGCTGGAGCTTCCATTACACTTTACAGGAGTCTCAGGTCAAAAGTGCACTTTGTGTAAAAAGTAACAAGGTAATATCAGATGGTGTCCGTGTGAAAGGTGCCATCACCCCGGCCATCAAACACATATGGAGAAATAGAATTCAGCTCCTTGCTTTGTTTTAGGCCCAGCTATCGCCATTAATCTCATGGACAATTATTGTTAAAAAGACTTTTTGTTTAAAGCAACTCGTTGTAAGAAAAAAAACATCTAAGATTTTAATAATTTTACACTGTAGGCTATTAGGAACAGGGCCCTCCTAACCAGGGGCAGACTGACCATTTGGAAACTCGGGCACTGCTCGAGGGCCCGGGGTCAGTAGGGGGCCCCATGAGATGCCCCTGGTACCTTTTTCATAGGTTTTTTTGAGTTTGGGCAAGGCCACGGGCCCCATGATCCCCTATTGCCCGGGGGCCCCGTGAGTTTTCAGTCCGCCCCTGCTACTAACCCTCTTGTCTTAATTTGTATTGTGACTGTATTGACTCCCTGTATATATTGTAAAGTGCACACAAACTGTTGTCACTATAAAAATCCTGTATATTAATAATAATAAAATCACCCCATAAAAGTAGAGATGTAATATTTGCCTGTCCTGTCAGTGAGTCCGGTCTTCACAAGCTACGCTAACTGAAGTATCTTCAACATCTGACAACGTTTCAGGAGTGCCAGACACCAGTGAAGCCTGGTGTCATACAGTACCTTTCCTGGGAATGCATCTGGCTTCTCTCCCGCCTTAGGCTCCATGTACACGGGGCACTTCTGAACGATGGAAACTGACTGCTGGAAAATGTAGGTTAAAAAACTACTGTTTAGCCGCGTTTGCATACCACGTTTCTGAGCATTTCCATTTTAAAGATAACCTCAGGAGACCTTCCAAAATGCCCAGAATGCACTAAAAAACAGTAAAAAATTAATATTTCAGACATTTTGAGAGAAATAGAGAGAGCAGAAGCATAGAGAGTAGTATTTGTTGAGATTAGCCGTTTTTGTTTTTTTTTGTGGTGTTGGATGTGTTCCAGCTCATTTCTGTGCAGAAATTATTGCAGCAGTGTCTAAACCTCATGCGAAACCTCAAAGTATGGTGTACCAGGTCCATTTGAGTACCGGGAAAACGCTTTGCATGCATTTTTCATGATGAAAAAAGGCTCTGGACAGCATCTGGAAATGGAAGAGTTAAAAAAAATTTCAAAACGCTTATAAATATGGTTAGCCGCGTTTACAAGCGTTTGGCGTTTGAAATGCTGATAAAATCTACTCCTGAACGCAAGTTTGGTGCGTTCAAAAAACGACTGTAACTCAACTGCCTGTAAATGACGATGTGTACATGGACACATAGGAAAACATTAGGGAGAGTTCAGGGGCTGCTGAAAAAAACTCAGAAAAGCTCCTAAATGTGAGTTTATCAGCTGCAGTGTACATGGAGCCTTAGAATGTTAAGTTGTTACAACATTCTCCTCCTGCCAGTAGGGGGAGACCCAGGCCGCTTCAAGCCTATAGACTTTGATACCAAGCGTTTGGGGTGCTGGGAGATGTAGTCCATGGCGATGGCCATGTCATAGGACTACAGTTACTCTTAACTACAAATCCCTATAGCCTGTGCAGCAGGAGGAACCATTTATACAGTGTTCTGTGCCCTGGAAAAGCCCACTCTCTCAGTCCCACGAATCAAGCAGTTCAGACCTGTTTGGAGTAAACAGACCTGTGTGGCGGTCGAAATTTTATGGGTCCAGAGCGTTCAATCCACTGGTTGGTGTGGTTACATTCATCACATCCACTGTTCTGCCTGCAGATTAGAGACCTGCTGAGTCTCCAGATTGCTGAACTATCAAGAAAGTTTGCACTACCTCGGAGTCTACCTGCAAGGGTGCCCCCTTTCACCACAATACTACAATGTTTCCTGAAGAGTTGGTGAGCGGGCCATCGGCCCACCTGCACTTAACATCTGATATACTGCTGAGAGCAGAACCTTGACTACTTTCCTCTCCCTCCTGTCTAATCAGACACCTCATGGACTGCCATCTTAGGGCACAATTATAATACAGTTTGCCAAGCATTCTACGGGTTAGTGAGTGTTGGCACAGTACAGTGAAAGGAGAACAATACTATCGCTTTTACTTCCTGCAGGATACAATCTCCATTATCAGTGCCCCAACATTAGCCGGCAGAGATCCATTCTAAAGACTACCCCAGTCTAGGCTTAGGCAAGCCGCTTCCAGCTTATGCAGGCCATGACGTTCTGTTCCCTTGTTACATACAAAAGACCACTTTATTGCCTAATGTGTATTCAGGGTGGTGTTGCTAAATGCTGATCTGAGCTACTGTATCAACTGGTTACCTACATGTTGTTTAATTTACTGCTTCTGTCACTTCCATTGCTCACACAGAGTGCTGACTTGGGTAATAGTCATTGAATTGGATTGTATTTGTCTGACAATCACTTTGCCAACTAATACTCAATACATTTACTGCTTTAATGGTTCTTGTGTCTCTTTGTAACAGTGGAATACAGAGTGCTGAGAAAATTGCTGTGTACTCAATATTCCATTCAAAGAGGAAGCAAAACCATATGTGTCAATAGGGTAGAGGCCCGTGTAGTGAGTGGCAAAGAACAGAGAACCTGTCTTTATCAACGGCTCCTTCAGGTGTGGTGCTACATCTTTGTCCCCCACTGCGCACTGGTTCCACCCAATGGCTGCTATGTCACTGCTCTATTCCTGCAGGGGCTGCACTAAGGTACTGCCTGGCAGGTGGAACCACAAAAGGGGATGTAGGAGTCTGGCACACCAAGTGGTTTCATCAGGGGGATGTGATTGGATGTTCACTTCTTTATATAAATCAATATGGGTGAAGTGAACGTCCAATCGCATCCCCCTGATGAAGCCACGTGGACCTGTGGCGTAACGTGTAGGGGAGGGGCTCTGACGTCACAACTAACCCGGGACGGGGAGTATAGGATGTGTGCTGCGCACACAAGAAAGATATTGTGATTTTAAAAAGTGCTGATTGATTTTAACAAATGTGAGTGCAATATTGGGCACAAAATGAAGGGTATTTTAAAGGATAAGGCACTATATTCCCTTTTTTTTCCATATAAACGCTGAGAATCGAGGATACAATTGGGGAGAGGGAGGAGAAAATTCGAGTTTAAGGAGGGAGAGATCCCTGCAGGGATACAGGCACAAGAGGAGAGGAGGATTAAGAAGCCCATAAGGGATATCCACCATCCATGATATGATGCACCAAGAGATCAAAATTCGGTTCCAATTGTGAACAAAATGCGAAGTGCACCTAATTATTAGGCTTATAAGGAGGTGAGAACAAACACTTTAAGGATACACAGAAGTTTCTGAATAACACTGCGGATCACACCACTGTTTTATTTTAGGACTGTCACCATATGTATTTTCAAAACAGAGACTTATGAATTGTTTATATCATTTTATTTATTTATTTTTTCACAAATTCTTTGACTAGATGACACAGATGATTGATGTGCATGCTTTTTATTGAATGAAATATTCATATTGAAAGGATTACTAATTTGAATATTTAATATATTTGGCACACAGCACAAATAAGTTGAAAACCAAAAAAGTTGAAATTGTGATATAGCACTTAAGTGATCTTTTTATATATTATTTATGAATTTTGGAGTGCGACATTTTTGATTATTTAAGTATCTGGGAGCTGACCTGCAGAGCCCTCAGCCATGACCTAAGTTAACCTGGCTGACTTATCCCAGGCTTCTACTCAGCCTCTATCTAAAATACTATCTAGCTCCCCCTAACTAGATGGGCGCTACATATACATTACCATACCTGCTTAGACCCTGTCTATACAGACAGTATGCTTGCCTGTTGACTTGCCACCATCTGCAGCTTAAAGTGATATTAAAGGCATTTTTTTAAAAATAACAGACATGTTATACTTACCTGTTCTTCTACCTGCACCTGCCTCTCCCTCCTGCCAAGCGCCCCCCACAGCAAGCAGCTTGCTATGGAGACACTCAAGAAGGCTCATTCCCGAGCCACTGCTCTGTGTGTCCATTCACACACACAGAGCCGTGGTTTGGTCCCGCCCCATCTCTCTCCTCATTGGCTGCTTGCTGTGATTGACTGCAGCATGAGCAAATGGCTCTTGATGCTGTATCAGTCAATAAAGAGGAAGAGTCTCCGGAGAGCCGAGGCTCTTGTACACACCATGGGGCTTAGGTAAGTATTTTTGGGGGGACTGCTGCACACAGAAGGTTTTCTAACTTTCATGCATAGAATGCATGATTAAGCAGAAGCATACTCAGTAAACAAGCCAAAGGTTGGTAACAAGTGGTTACAGGCTGGGATTAAGCAGAAGCATAGTCGAGGAACAAGGCAGGTCAGTAACAAGTGGTAGTAAAGATACAGTTGGCAGTAAGAGTAACAAGAGCAAAATATTCACTGAAAAAAACACAATAATCTGGCAAACAGGAAGGCATGGAAGTTCATGGGAGGAGAAGGAGGTTCAATGTTCAAAAGAAACAAGGGTCAAGACTGGACTGTGTAAGGAATTGTCCAGCATCCCAGGTAGCTTAGCAAAAAGCCAACCGGTTCCTCCACAGGTTGGTAGGGGTTCCTTGAGCTATTTCTACCTTTCAGATAAGTAACCACTAACACCAGTGATCTTTTTAGCTGTTTGTAAGAGAAGGATTCTTCCCACTGACCATCACACTAATGTACAGTGATCTGTAGATCTAGTAGCAGGGGTTCCCTGAGACTGGACTTCCTTCAAGGGTTCCTCCTTATTTAAAAGGTTGAGAAAGGCTGGTCTATCATAATCAAGATGCTCACAGGAGGAGAGTGATGACATCATCAATCTGCTGCTGCTCAGGGGTGGGTCCTAGACTGGGCCATATTCACTGCAGTGTAGGCTGCAGGGAGGTCCACTACTTGGCTCTGCTATGAGGCAGGATTTCCTGGATCACAAGACTGGCTGAACACATTTACTAATCGTTTGGCACAGTTGATATAGAAGTGTTCATTTATACAGTACAGGGCACTCACTATATTATAGAAGAGACAAGCAAACATCAACACTACCGCATTGGGATCAGTATGTGGGATAATGTCACGAATAGGTTCCGTACAAGGCATTTCATTGCCATGGAATGTCTTCAGGGAACATGAGAGACTTCTGGTCTAACACAGTCAAGCTGCTCACAGGAGGAGAGTGATGACCTCATCAATGTTCTCCTGCTCTGGGGTGGGTCTTAGACCAGGCTGTATTGCTTAAGTGCAGTGTAGGCTGCAGGGAGGTCCAATACTTGGTGTGCTACGTGGCAGGATTTCCTGGATCACAAGACTGGCTGAACACATTTACTAATCATTTGGGAGAGTTCACGTATGTCAATTGTGTGTTTAACTGTTTTCTTGGAGCACAAGCCTGGGAAAACACAGCTGCAGGAAGCGCAGCATGCTTATTACAACAGAACTAACTCACAAACACATTCCCATTTGTGCCAAAAGAAAACGCCTTGCCTGTCTATCCATTTGCCCAGCCCTGCTTGTATATTCAAACAATAGGTAAGCTCCTTCCATCTTGTTATTCTACCCTCAGCATACCGGCCCCGCTCCACTCCTTCCTAGGAAGACGTTCTTGCAGGACTTCCTTAACCTTCTGCCACTAATCTCCGTTCTTCCATCATCCCGCAGATCTCAGCCATTTGACATTTTCCTTTTAATTTTGTCAATTAAATAAAAAGGAACCTCTGAACGGGGAACGAAACCTGTAATGATCTTTCTTCAATGTGGTCTTTATATTCCTCCTCATGCTGGACACTTGTAAAGGAAATCTTTGTTTTCTTTGGCAGTGGCCCTCATTGCCAATTACTATTCTGAAATTATTGCTCATTTTGAGCTCAGCGTAATACAATAGTATCTTTTTCCTTTGCTGTAAATGACATCCGGTGGAGCTGGCCTCATGCCTGTAATTCCATTTATTACACAAAATTTTCCCAAATAGGTTACCCCCTGGCTGTGTGCTTTAATTAGGCTTCAAACCCCTTCCTCCTGCAGCGGTTCTGAGAGGTCCAAAGTTTACTACTGAGGGAAAATATGTGGAGAAAAATATCCTTCAGTGAGGAATATTCATCTGTCTGCCGCCCAGGAAGGACACTGTACCTAGTCATTTAAAACAGAGTTCCAGACAAATAACCAGGTAAAAAAATGAATAGCTGATTTAAATTATAAAACACAAAACCATTTTTTTTGCAGCAATTTTCACCTTTAAGCCAGAGATGTACACTGCAGTACTTTTTTTCTGTCACTAGATGTCCCTAATTTGATGACCAGCATCATTCAACCCACTACCTCTGAGCCCAGGTCATCCTGGACTTTCCCCCAGCCTGTGATGGGTCAGTGAAAGGTGAAGCAGCATAGTGATGGGACCTCTGTTACTCTGCTCTCTCCTCCTATCAGTGTGTTTCTTGTCAGCACAACTTATTGGCTCCTTGTACTGCTTCTCCTTCTCGCACTCTAAGCTCTGCTGTTCTGGGGTTTGCAAGAGGCTGATACCAGGTCAAATTCAGGCACTCGGTTTCATTTAAAAATACATTTAATGATGTGATTACAGAGCTACATGAATTCATGTCTTTTATTTTTGCTTAGAGTTCAGCTTTAAACTATCATTCATAGAGTCAATTCATTAACCCCTTCCCGCTGACGCCTTCTGCCCCTTTAACAGGATCTAAATGCCAGGAGGAGGAGGTGGGCATTCCAATCATGTGGCCGCCAGTACGCAACAGGAGCTCTCCGCTTGTTACTGTGCCTAGGTACTAGGTCAGCGGGAAGTGGTTAAAACATCATTCCATTTTTATTCCAGCAGTATAGGTATATACATTTTGATTTGGTATCAGTGTTTACAAACCTCTTTACAGCAGAACTTGGACTGGGAGAAGGAAAGCAGCACAAGAAACCTTTCCAGACGAGTCTGTGCTGTGTGCTAGAACTGCATACAAAGGAATACTGGTCTCTTCCAATATATACTTCATCTGTGTATGTATCAGCTTTAAATGGAACCTGTCTGAAAGGCAATATGTGCTGGTATTCCTTGCCTGTTAAATGCTTCAATAAGGGGGAGAGTGTTAATTTTCTTCTTCTGATTGTAAGCATCAACATTGAAAATTTTACTGCTCCCTCAATTTCAATGAGATCAGTGGAAAAGCTCCCCCTTACATTGATGGTCAGTGCAGACGTTCCCCCTTACATTGGTTGTCAGTGGAAAGAACATCTTTTACATTGGTGGTCAGTTAATGGGAAGAATGTCCCTTACATTGGAAGTCAGCGTCTTACATTTGTAGTCAGCAGGAAGTCAGTTAGGTTGGAGATCAGTGGGAAGAATGTTGGAGATCAGTGGGAAGAATGTCGCTTACATTTTCATTCAGTGGGAAGAATATCCCTTACGTTGGAAGTCAGTATGATGAATATGCCCATACATTGGTGGTCAATGGGAAGAATGTCCCTTACATTGGTGGACAGTGTGAAGAATATACCGTACCTTGGTGGTCAGTGGAAAGAATGTCCCTCACATTGGAAGTCAAAGGGAAGAATGCCCCCTACATTGAAAGTCAAAGGGAAGAACGTCCCTTACATTGGTGATCAGTAGGAAGAATGTCCATTATATTGGTAGTCAGTGGGAAGAATGTCCCTTACATTGGTGGTCAGTAGGAAGAATGTCCGTTATATTGGTAGTCAGTGGGAAGAATGTCCCTTACATTGGTGGTCAGTGGGAAGAATTTCCCTTACATTGGTGGTCAGTGGGAAGAATGTCCCTTACATTTGTGGTCAGTGGGAAGAATGTCCCCTACATTGGTGGTCAGTGGGAAGAATGTCCCTTACAATATTGGTCATTGGTAAGAATGTCCATTATATTGGTGGTCAGTGGGAACAATGTCCCCTACATTGGAAATCAGAGGGAAAAACGTCCCTTAAATTGGTGGTCAGTGGAAAGAACGTCACTTACATTGAAGGTCAGAGGAAAGAATGTCCTTTACATTGGCAGTTAATGGGAAGAATGTCCCTTACATTGGTGATCAGTAGGAAGAATGTCCATTATATTGGTAGTCAGTGGGAAGAATGTCCCTTACATTGGTGGTCAGTAGGAAGAATGTCCGTTATATTGGTAGTCAGTGGGAAGAATGTCCCTTACATTGGTGGTCAGTGGGAAGAATTTCCCTTACATTGGTGGTCAGTGGGAAGAATGTCCCTTACATTTGTGGTCAGTGGGAAGAATGTCCCCTACATTGGTAGTCAGTGGGAAGAATGTCCCTTACAATATTGGTCATTGGTAAGAATGTCCATTATATTGGTGGTCAGTGGGAAGAATGTCCCCTACATTGGAAATCAGAGGGAAAAACATCCCTTAAATTGGTGGTCAGTGGAAAGAACGTCCCTTACATTGAAGGTCAGAGGAAAGAATGTCCTTTACATTGGCAGTTAATGGGAAGAATGTCCCTTACATTGGAAGTCAGCGTCTTACATTGGTGGTCAGTAGGAAGTCAGTTAGGTTGGAGATCAGTGGGAAGAATGTTGGAGATCAGTGGGAAGAATGTCCCTTACATTTTCATTCAGTGGGAAGAATGTCCCTTACGTTGGAAGTCAGTGTGAATATGCCCATACATTGGTGGTCGATGGGAAGAATGTTCCTTACCTTGGTGGTCAGTGGGAAGAATGTCACTTACAATGGAGGTCAGTAGGAAGAATATCCCCTACATTGGAGGTCAGTAGGAAGAATATCCCCTACATTGGAGGTCAGTAGGAAGAATATCCCCTACATTGGAGGTCAGTGTGAAGAATGTCCCTTACTTTGGAAGTCAGTGTGAAGAATGTCCCGATACGTTGGTGGTCAGTGGAAAAAATACCTTTCTTAGACGTACCAGAAAAGATTATTGATGTCATTGGTAGTTTATCTGAGTGGCATTAATTGCTCAGACAACCCCTGGCAACCTCTGGGGGAACCCAATGGTTCCATGGAGCTGGGGCGGACTGACAACTCATGGGGCCCCTGGGCAATAGGGGATCATGGGGCCCCTGTGTCCTTGCCCAAACTCAAAAAAGCCTATGAAAAAGGTACCAGGGGCATCTCATGGGGTCCCCTACTGACCCCGGGCCCTCGGGCAGTGCCCGAGTTTCCAAATGGTCAGTCCGCCCCTGCCATGGAGCCATGTTTGAGAAGGGCTGCAGTAGCAGTTACACCCTGTATACACCGGCTGTGCCCTGAGCTATATTTCTTGTAGCTGCATTACATTTTGCTCAAATGCTAGCCAGAGCCAGCTAAGAACTAAAAATTCCTATTTTCCTTAGGCAGTTTATCTAAGTTGCCCTCTATGTAAGATGTACTTAGCGTAGTACTTAGCGTAGTGAGAATTTCAGTAGTCGTGCTGTTTAATATTGTAGTCAAGCTTCCAGGCGTAGATTTGTTTAACCATTTCACACATCCTCAATCATGAAACGTCTGTTCCTAAGCACTCGGATCCAGGAAACAACATAACTCATACAACACAGCCTCCAAGTACAATGCACAAGTCTGTAGTGGCAGTGACCCCAATCACCAGCAATGGGAGAGCGGGCTCAATCATCCAGGATAGGTGAAGCAGAGACAGACTCGCATGTTATTGTAACATTTGGTTACATTAAAGAGGCATTGAAGAAAAATCCAGACCTTTTCTCGGAGAGCATGGAAGAATATTCCTCGGATAAAATGCTTCAAAGGCGTGTTGTTATAATATTTTGTTTAGAGAGTAGAATTGAAGTTTTTATGCGTGTCTTGCTGTTGAGAGTAAATACCGTGTTACACGAGAGGTGATCACATTTCCATAACACGCCATCATGCATGACTGCAAGCCTTTGTGGATGGCCACCTTTTCCCACCAGACTTTATTTTAGAAGTCTGCAGAAAGTTTTGAATTTAAGTGATACCCTCTGTTGGCTAACTTAAAGTGGACCTTTCAGTAAATTACAAATCTGCATGAATAACGCTCTGATATGCCCCCATATACAGCAACAGTATCATTTTAAAAGACAAAATCAGCATTTTTATCATTATAAATTTGTCCTGGAGATCCATTCCAGTGGTGTTGCCTAAGCCGAGATGATGCCATCAGTCTGCTGCAGACAGGAGGGGCATTTCCTCAGTCTAACCTCCCTCAGTGATCAGACTGCAACATGGTAACTTTGCAGCAAGTCACAAGCTGAGAGGCTAGAACAGGGGCTGATCTGTGTCAGGTGTTTGTGAACACAAGAGCTGCATAGGCACCTGGGTTTTTATGTTTTCATCTCTGCTCTGCTATCCAAGTCCAGGAAGTAAATGACCTTGGATGATCTCAGAACAAAGATGGCTCTAAATTCTTGATGAGAAAATCATATGAAGGCATTGTCATGGAGAAGTAGTGTGATCTCTCTAAAACAGCGGTTCTCAACCCGTGGTTCGTGTCCCCTTTGGGGGTCGAACAACCCTTTCACAGGGATCTCCTAAGACCATCGGAAAACACATATTTCCGATGGTCTTAGGAACCGAGACACGGCTCCTCTATCAGTCTCCAGGCGGGTCCGCCCACATGCAGATACGTCCACATTTCCCTGGACCGCGATGTGTGCGCGGTATGACATGCTGCCCCTGTCATCTGGCCACATCCCCGGGATCACTCAACAGCTCTGCCTCCTTGCAGGGTGATTGGCCGCCGAAACTGTAGCTCAGGAGAGGCACACAGGCGGCCAATCACCGGCGAGGAGGTGGAGCTTGGAGAGGAGGAGCCAAGCAGCAGCGCGAAGAGCAAAGAAGATCGAGCGGCCAGAGAAGGAAGACAGCTGACAGGTAAGTGTCTACAGCGTGCAGATGGTGCTGCTGCAGCCAGGTATGCTGGCTGTAGATGGGAGAGGGAGGGAGCGAGCCCAGGCTGGAGCAGGAGTCAGCAAGGTAAGTATCATTGGTGTCAGTGGGAGGAATAGTGCCCCATCATTGGTGTCATTAATATCAATGATGGGGCACTATTCCTCCCACTTGCACCAATGATGGGGCACTCTCCCCCCCCCCCCACTGACACCAATGATGGGGAACTATTCCTCCCCCCACTGACACCAACGATGGGGCACTATCCCCCCCACTGACACCAATGATGGGGCACAATTCCGCCCCACACTAGTATCAATGATGGGGCACTATTCCTCCCACACTGACACCAATGATGGGGCACTATTCCTCCCACTGATACCAATGATGGGGCACAATTCCGCCCCACACTAGTATCAATGATGGGGCACTATTCCTCCCACACTGACACCAATGATGGGGCACTATTCCTCCCACTGATACCAATGATGGGGCACTATTCCTCCCACTGACACCAATGATGGGGCACTATTCCTCCCACTGATACCAATGATGGGGCACTATTCCTCCCACACTGACACCAATGATGGGGCACTATTCCTCCCATTGATACCAACGATGGGACACTATTCCTCTCACTGACACCAATGATGTGGCACTACTCCTCTCACTGACACCAATGATGTGGCACTATTCCTCCCCACACTAGTATCAATGATGGGGCACTATTCCTCCCACACTGACACCAATGATGGGGCACTATTCCTCCCACTGATACCAATGATGGGGCACTATTCCTCCCACACTGACACCAATGATGGGGCACTATTCCTCCCACTGATACCAACGATGGGACACTATTCCTCTCACTGACACCAATGATGTGGCACTACTCTCACTGACACCAATGATGGGGCACTATTCCTCCCACACTGACACCAATGATGGGGGACTATTCCTCCCACTGATATCAACGATGGGACACTATTCCTCTCACTGACACCAATGATGTGGCACTATTCCTCTCATTGACACCAATGATGTGGCACTATTCCTCTCACTGACACCAATGATGTGGCACTATTCCTCCCACTCCAAAAGTACAGTTATGAAGTAGCAACGAAAATAATTTTATGGTTGGGGGTCACCACAACATGAGGAACTGTATTAAAGGGTTGCGGCATTAGGAAGGTTGAGAACCACTGGTCTAAGAGATGATAAATACCTCAAATATTTTATACTTACACAAAATGTATCATACATGCACATGCTAAATTTATTTTAGGCTAGGTTCACATCTGTGCGTTGCTTCTCATGCATTTTTTGTTTTTTTTGTTACACTTTCGAATTTAATGTTAAGGCTCCATTCACTCTTATGCAGTTTGCTTTTTGTCCATTTTGCAGTGACTTTTGCAGTTCGTTTTGTGTCTTTGATGCGTTTTTACCACGTTTTGCATTTTGTTCATCTTTTTTTTTTTTTTTTATTGTTAAAGTGGATTTTTTTTTTGTTGCTGGGCAGAATAAAAATGCAAAACGCGGTAAAAACGCACTACCATGCATTTCAGCAGATTCTCCATTGAAATCTATTGTAGCAAAAATGTTGCTTTTTGCTTAAAAAAAAAAAAAGTCCCCGACTCTTTCCAAAAACGCAGCAGCTCAAAAAAGCACAGATGTGAACATGTTCTATAGGAAACCATGTTCAATGGACTGTAGTGCGTTTCTGCAAAAAGCAATAAAAAACGCATTGGTGTGAACGGAGCCTCAAATGTGTTTTTGATGCATTTTATGCTTCTTATGTTTTTCTTGTAGGAGGAGGAAACTTTCACCCCCTTGCTGGCCAGGCTAATTTTCAGCTTTCAGCGCTGTCACACTTTGCATGACAATTATTCAAGCAATAGGTAAATCTCAAGATAAGTGAGCGCTTAAAACAACTTATATAAAATCAATTAGTAAATAAAATGAAATAAGAAAATAGCAGCTGAACACCAAAAAGGTACCATATGAACCTTCACAATAATCAAAATGCATACAAGGGAGAGGTGCAGCGCTAACTAGATAAATATACACTTATATACTAGATAAATATACACTAATATAGACCAATATAAAGGTGCTGTTAAAGTGCAAAACGGTGACTAAAATAATGAGTATAGTCCATAGCGTGCTCAAAATCCAAGAGAGTCCTCAAAGAGCTCCAATCCCTGGATTCGTGGATGAGGTGATAAAGGTAAAAATTGCGCACTCACCAGATGCGCAATTCAAATGCGCATTCAAAGCTGATAATTCCAGGGTCCTCATATGGATCTGGTCAGATCTGGTCACAAAAGCCCCTCGCCACTTGGTAGTGTTTGCCACACATAGAAGAAAGGGCCGCTCTTTTTTGTTGCTTTTCTTAACAAAACCTTTTCACCATGTCCTGTTCTCTGGCAGGGCAAGGTTTGGTTCATGAATGACAGGACATGGTGAAAAGGTTTTGTTAAGAAAAGCAACAAAAAAGAGCGGCCCTTTCTTCTATGTGTGGCAAACACTACCAAGTGGCGAGGGGCTTTTGTGACCAGATCTGACCAGATCCATATGAGGACCCTGGAATTATCAGCTTTGAATGCGCATTTGAATTGCGCATCTGGTGAGTGCGCAATTTTTACCTTTATCACCTCATCCACGAATCCAGGGATTGGAGCTCTTTGAGGACTCTCTTGGCTTTTGAGCACGCTATGGACTATACTCATTATTTTAGTCACCGTTTTGCACTTTAACAGCACCTTTATATTGGTCTATATTAGTGTATATTTATCTAGTATATAAGTGTATATTTATCTAGTTAGCGCTAATTATTCAAGCAACAATGTACCCAAATTACATTTTTATAATTTTTCACAAAAATAGAGATTTCTTTTGGTGTTATTTGATCACAGCTGTTTTTTTTTTTTTTTTTTTTTTTACTAAATAAATGCAAAAAAAGACAGAAAATTGTGTGTGTGTGTGGGGGGGGGAGTGCTTTCCTTTGTTTTTGTTATAAAATTTAGCAAATAAATAATCTTTCATCATGTATTTAGGCCAAAATGTATTCTGCTGCATTTCTTTGGTAGAAATAACCCAAATCAGTTTATAATATTTAGCCTGTTTGAGTTTAGGTTCAAACCTGTGCATTTTCCACTGCGTTTTGCAGTCCATTTAACATGATTTCCTATGGGGCAGGTTCACTTCTCCGCTTTTTCACGGTGTGTTTTATGGAAAGGGTCAGGGACTTTTTTAAATTGAAAACATTGCTTTTTTAGTTCTATAGACTTCAATGGAGACACTGCAGAAAATAATGTAGTTTGTTTTTAATGCGTTTTTATGCTGGCCAGCAACAAGTTGAAAAAAAAAAAAAAAGCAAAATGCATCAAAAACACGGCAAAAATGCATGTGCAAAATGCACTACAAAAAGCACTGCAGAAACGCATCAAACACAAACTGCATAGGTGTGAACCTAGCCTAAAGTTTATTCAAACTATGGCATATATACACTATATTGCCAAAAGTATTGGGCCTCCCCCTCCAAATCATTGGATTCAGGTGTTCCAATCCCCTCCATGGTCACAGATGTATAAAATCATCACCTAGGCATGCAGACTGCTTCTACAAACATTTGTGAAAGAATGGATCGCTCTCAGGAGCTCAGTGACTCCAAGCGTTGTACCGTGATAGGTTGTCACCTGTGCAATAAGCCCATCTGTAAAATTTCCTTGCTACAAATATTCCACGCTCAACTGTTAGTGGGATAACAACTGGGAACAACAGCAACTCAGCCACAAAATGATAGGCCACGTAGAATGACAGAGCGGGGTCAGTGCATGTTGAAGCGCACAGAAGTCGCCAACTAAGAGAATAATAATATATAGTAAGCGCTCGTCTACAATGCAGAGCAGCTGAACATCATAGGAAAACACATAAAAGTCCCAAAATACATAAATAAAAGAAATGCAGCGCTCATAAAACGTGAGTAGATAATATTAAGACACAGTCCGGTGAAAACAGTGCTCCTTGATTCCCAGTGCAAATGGTAGAATTTCACACTAACCAGAACGCGCATGGGTAATGCGCATGTGTATATATATCCTGACGATCCCCTCTCCACTCAGGTCTGGTCAAGTGTGTAGCTGGGAAAATGGAGATCCTACGCCCTCATGTGGTGAGAAAATGATCCGGCAGGTCAGAGCAGTATCAATCTGGAAAAGCCTCCAAAGGAACTGGCACAGGGATCCCCAGGGCTACAAGGATGGAAAAAGCTCTTTTTTGGTGCTTAGCTTGAATATATTTGAAAAGAAAGGTCAATCAAGAAGGGAAGCTTGTAGGTTTGGAATCTGCACAGGACAAATTAAGTGTACCAAATAATAAATAATTTTTTTTTTTTTTTTTTTTAAATATAGTCTTGGAGGGTATTGGCCCGTTAATGTATTTATTTATTTAATTTTTTATCATTATTGTTTCATTTATATTTCTTTTTATTTTAAATTTTTTTTGTTTCCTTGTTTTAAAGATTTTTGCTTGTGATGGCAAATGTATTGAATATATTGTATACCCTGTGTGGACTCCTGTCATCTGTGGGACGGCTTGTTTTGCTTGATTTCCCATTGATGTCAGCTGTTCGTTTCCTGTGAGTGAATATTTAATGGAGTTGAGACGTCTCACATCTATCCGCTCCGTGAGGACGTCGATGACGAAACGCGTAGGGCGGAGCTTGATTGATGTGATGTCATTACGTTTTGGCTGCCAGCTACTGCGCATGTGCTGAGTAGCCAGGCCTGTTTATGTGATTGCTGATATGCTGTTGATGCTGGTGTCGGCTGGGACACCTCTTGAGTAAGTGCAATGAGTACCTAATAAAGGAATTGGTTTTTATAATATTGCACCATGAAGTCTTTCTGTTTCTCTCGAGTGCTTGGCATTTCCCCCCATGGATACGATTGAAGGTGGTCTCTTATCTATTGGAGAAGTGGATTTTCGATTAATTACAAAGTTTTTCGTCCTGTTATTTCGATCGATGAGGATCGATGTGTTGCAGAGTTTCCGTTTCTGAAGATATATTTATGGATGATCTGCCTTTATATTATCAAGGTTTTTTTGGTGAAACTTTTTATTTTTATTTGTATATTTAGACACTTTTTTTGAACAAAAGTTTTTTCGCACTTAAAAGTTTTTTATAGATATTTTTTGTGGTATTGGTATATATATTTTTTCTGGACTTATGATTTGATGATTTCATTTTCATCTTATATATTTATATATTTATATACATTCACTTGCGCAAATTATTTATTATTTGGTACACTTTATATATGGTGATTTTTTGCAGCTGGTGCACTATTGGTGAGTTATATAGTTCTGACCATAGGCGCTATTATTAATTTTTCTTATTTACAGGACAAATTAAGCCTCTTCACCATCCCAAAGAGCACCTCCTGTAAACTGGATGCTTTTCTTTTTTAGGTTGGCACTGGTGCATTGAATCACCAACCAGCTTCTTGTATCCTGGAGACTCCGGGAGCTATTTTTGTCTTTGTTCTTTCATAAATCCACAGACAGGATGGGGAATTCACCTGCAGCCTGGTGGAGGTATGTCGGCGGAGTCCGGGCTGTACTGGCAGAGAAATGTGCTGAATGGCCGTGTGTCTCTCCTCCCTCCCTGCCTGCACGCCGAGCAGCTCCCAGCCTCACTTTCCTCACTTCCAGCCAGCTGTCATTGTGTTTACGTTCCTTACTATACCTCCTGCCTCTTCTATTCTGCACACAGCCCTTCCCTCTTCTCAACACCAATCAGTCCTGCCTCCTTCACTTTTCCTTTCATAAAGACATGGATGAGCGAGTTTGGGGTGGAGGAACTTGACTGGTCTGCAAGTTCTTCCACCCAATAGAACCTTTGGGATGAATTATGAGCGGAGACTGCAAGCCAAGCCTTCTCGCCCTTCATGCCTGACCTCACAAATGCGCTTCTAGAAGAATGGTCAAACATTCCCATAGACATCCTCCTAAACCTTGTGGACGGCCTTCCCAGAAGAGTTGAAGCTGTTATAGCTGCAAAGGGTGGGCCAACTCAATATTGAACCCTACGGACTAAGACTGGGATGCCTTTAAAGTTCATGTGCGTGTAAAGGAGTCCCAATACTTTTGGCAATATAGTGTGTATTTGAAAATCCATCAATCCTGATATACTGACAGCTCATTTCTTGAGGCCCTAAAATTCCAGGACAGTACACATATCCCCCAAATGACCCCTTTTTGGAAAGCATGGTATCTAGTAAGAAGCATGGTGAGTTTTTTTGAAGTTGTAATTTTTTGGAAAATTAAGAAAGTAAAAAAAAATTCAAAACTTTTTTTTTTTTTTTACATAATGTCACTAGTGCAATACAGCTTCATCATATGGCTGGTGTGGTTGTGATCAGGGACACTGACTAGCAATAGTATGTAAAGATTAAAAAAAACACAAAAAAAACATTTTTAACATTTGTTTTCTTTTTTTATTACAATTTTTCTAGTGATTTACTTATTTATTTTTGGTCTCTGATCACCTCCCCAGAGTAGTACACTGTCACTATGATAACTGTGTGTAAAAAAGAATACATTCACCTAATCTAGTTATGCTAAGGTTAACAGATTTTCAAAATGAAATCCAACTAAATATGCCCACTTTTAAACCACACGCACAAAAAAAAATCACACCCCTTTTTATAGCCACACCCACAAAACCACACCCTCATTTTGAACACACCCCAAAACAATTGGTCACAGACATTTAGAACAAGAAGCAGACAATTAAGATATAAAGACAAAATCCCTATGAGGAAGAACAATAGGCTACAGAGTTCTGCCACGCAATTTTGGAGTGACCGAGACACTTGCGCATTGTAGAGCTAATGTGGCGCCCCTCTAGATAGCCAGGTGGAGCTAGAGTTAAATTTTTAGTTAGAAGGGCAGAGTAGAAGCCTGGGTGTAATAGAACTGAGAGGCTCTGCAGGTTAGTTCCCTGATACCTCCCCCTGCTGTAGAATCTTGGAGAAGATTCTAGAAGCAGTGGGCGGAGGTGAGGAGGGGCTGGCCTGCACACTTAGGGGACCCTGACCAATCCCCAAACAGGAGGCTTGGCATGGGGCCAGGGCAGCCCTTAAAGTGTTACTAAATTCAGGACCCTGTATTCACTATATCTGGTCTCCCACAGTACACAGATCATAGAAATGCAATTATTTTAGTAAATATAAACAGCTAAATACCTTTACTCATCAGCCGTTAGAGCAATCTTGTGACTTCTATCAGTGTTCAGCATAGCACTGGTTTTAGCTTGTAGGAGTTTTCATTCTGCTCTAGGAGGATGCAGAACCTCTGACCTCTGTCTGCTCAGTGCTGATCACATACACTCTCCCATGAAAAAACAACTCTCTAGCAATACACACCAAACTGAGTATGTGCAGCTTACCCACGCGCCTCTGTTCTACCAGGAGATATTTAGGAGACACCAGAAGAAGGGGGGGATCAGAAATGTTAGGATCAAACACCCTATTTACACAATGTGGAGGATTAACACCTTAGGTTCCACAGTGAGTATAACAAACATGCTTTACTGCATCTACAGACTGATTGTACTGTTGTGGGTGCAGTAACACTTTAAATGTGAGAGAGCCTGCTCAGCAGCAGGAGAGTTCAAGTGGAATATGGAAAGAGAAGGCTGAGGTGCAGGAGCCGGGGAGGGGGCCCAGCTGGGAAGGGGATCCCCTCAAGTAAGTGGCGCTGGAAAGGAGAAAAGCTCAGGACCTCACCGGCCCCCAGAGACAGGACCTGGACAGGAGCGGCCCAGCAGCAGGCCAGAGAGCAGCAACCAACCCATCAGCTCACAGACAGAGGACTGAGTGAGTAGACCTACACCCCCTGGGCCAGCAAGGGGAGGGAGCACTCTAGTGGGAAACTGGATTAGCTTTAAAGTGACAGGCACTGGATCCCCTCCCCAAGAATTCCTTCAGACAGCTGGATAGAGGAGCGTCTCGGGTGGTACACCAGGAGAGGCTGGCTAGCTCTCCAAGAAGAAAATTGTGATGTTTAAAGAGACTTCTACGTAGTTCCAGAAGGATTGTCCTCAGTTGCCGTTCCCTTGGGCATCCCATTCTATACACCCCTTACCCCATCCAAGTTCAAATTGCCCTAATAAAATCCAAAAAACACAAGCCCAAGGACCGGTTAATGTCTGTGTGGAAAATCTGTGTTGCCTGGCTGTGCAGGACTATACGGGGACCCAAATCTCTAGCGACTCCTAAGGGGATAGTGCTATATTTATATTGTACCACCTTACAGCTGTGGACATGTTGGGGACACTTGGTTTCCAGGGACAGACCCCTCAAAATGGGGACCATCCCTGTTCTGTATCAGATGACTCTTTATGCATTGACATACCACCTTAGAGCCAGACTGTCTTGACACTACGGCCTGCTGACTTGGCACCATCCACAGGCAGCATAGAGTGGAACTTTACCCTCACAGCAAACATTGACTTTTTTCAGTCCTTATGCTGCCAACATTAGTAAATTGATAGGAAAGTTTTAAACTATATTTTAAACTTTTTTCTTAATTTCTTCAGTTGCTTCCTGGTTTCCAGGCCTAGGCAAATGATGGCATACATCCCAAGAGTCTTTAGGAGGGGAGGAGGACTTTTCTTAGCTAAGCACACCCTCCTGCCTGCATGCCTGAGCTAAGGGCAGATGGATTTCAGGAAGTAATTGCTACAGGAATCTTTTGCCCTTGATCAAGATGGCCACTGCCAGAAATGCTAAGGGATGTTTTTCAATATGATTTCTCGGCAAAATAAAACATACAGACATGAATGGATGGGCGCGTTTTGAATATTAAAAATGAATTAAACAGAGTTTTTGATTTGTGGTGCTCAGATGCAGTAAATTTCCGCAGTAACTTTTCAATAAGACTGTGACGGGAGTCTCTTTGGGTGGGGGGCCCATGGAACCCAGCTCACTTTGGAGAGGTGGGGAGACCCCTATCTCAGCTCCCCATATCCCTCTTATGTGTAAATCACCATGTGCATGTTAGGGGTACAGGGTGATCTGTCCTAATATTGGGGTAGGGGGTTGTTGATTGTTTGATGTTATGTGGGTGCATCCCATTGTTATATTGTGTGTCTGGCTTGGGAGCAAACTATTATGGGATGTATGTGTTTATGTGTATTGGCTTGGTGGGGGGTGTCTCCAGCAGCCCTCCCTCCTGATGGGACTGTCTGTTGGTATGGCTCTTGTTACTAAATGTGGATTGCCCCACCCTGTGGCATTATGCAGGGAGGGAGATTGTCCCCTGAGTGTATATATCTTGTATCTGTGTTAAAATAAAGTAGTCTACCTTCTGGATTACTCTGGATTAGTCTTGTATGGTCAGCTGTGGTGTCTGTTGTCGAAGTTCGGACGGGGAAGCGGTATTCTAACGGAAATACCCAAGTGCAGTCTGGGTCGGTTCTGTTGCAAAGACACAAAAGAATACAGTGCAAAATTACTTCAGCTAATTGAAGTACTGTGGATGTTTTTTTGAAGTGTAAGAAGACAATGACTTTCATAAGTCCCATCTCTGTGAATAACTAACACTGACTGAGGGAACATGGAAGAAGTGGGCACAGTCTAGTTAGGACTAAACCAACTAACACTAAATAGTAGGGCAGGACAGAGGAAGATACCAACAACACATTGGTAAACAAGTTGTAGTGGCCAGAAACCACCACTAGATGTCAGCATATTACAGAAAACTGATAAGCTAAGGCAGTTCAATACAAGATATAAAAAGTACATGAAAGTAGGGCTGAACAGTCCTCGTGATACGGGGATGAATGGTTATACTGATCTTCACACTGCTTCACAGTGCTCCTTGCTGTTGCTACCGACATGTAGTCGACACAAAATACCCAGTGCTTCCGAGTATGAGGGAGCATGTGCCCTTCTTCCTTCATGCAGTGCTCAGGCCTAGCAGCCAATCGCTGTGTCTGAACTCTATCATATAACGGGGGGGTGGTGGGGAAACATCACTGCTCCATGTAAACTCCCACTCCAGCTATCACCTGGACCAGATGTGGAGGATGCTGGGAAGGAGAGTGTAACTGGGTCAGGGGGTGGCTTTGAAGAGACCCTGGCTGAATGGACAAGGTGACAGGGCCACTTTAGCTTTTCATCACTCTTTGCAAATTTACCAAAAGTGTTCTGGTCCTGGATACTCTTCGAACATTTTCTTGAGGACAGGGCTTTATTTCAGCTTGGGCTCGGGGGAACGCAGTACTGGCACCTCCAGTTCTGAATATAATGGCAAAGGGTGAAGGGGTGTACTGAAGGGATCTATTGTTGTGGGGGATTCTACTGTTGCTGGGGAGGTCCATTATTGCTGGTGAGGGATCTATTGTTGCTGGAGGGGTCTTATGCTGCTGGGGGAATCATTTGCTGTTGGGGGGATCTACTGTTGAGGGTAGCGGTCTATTGATGCTGGCTGCTGGGTGATCTATTGTTGCTGGTGGGGTCTATTATTTCTGGCAGTGGTTGACTGTTGCTGTGGTGGATCTATTGTTACTGGGGTATTTTGTTGTGGAGATCTGTTGTTGCTGGAGGGGATATAATGTTGCTGGGATGATCTATTGTTACTGGGGTGGATTTTGTTGTGGGAATCTGTTGTTGCTGGAGGGGATATAATGTTGCTGGGAAGGTCAATTGTTGCTGTGGGGATCTATTGTTACTTGGGGATATTTTGTTGTGGGGATCTGTTGTTGCTGGAGGGGATATCATGTTGCTGGGAAGGTCTATTGTTGCTGGGGGATCTATTGTTACGGGGGGGGGGTTGTTGTGTAGATCTGTTGTTTCTGGAGGGGATATAATGTTTCTGGGAAGGTCTATTGTTGCTGTGGGAATATAATGGTGCTGGGAAGGTCTATTGTTGCTGGGGGGATCTATTTTTCTGCTTTTATTGTTATTTTATTTAATTCAGGTACTTATATAGTGCCATCAATTTACGCAGCACTTTACATATATGTTCTACATTCACATCAGTCCCTAACCCTCAAGCAGCGTACAATCTAAGATCCCTAACTCACATTCATACATACACATACTAGGGCCAATTTAGACAGGATCCAGTTAGCCTACCAGCATGTCTTTGGAGTGTGAGAGGAAACCGGAGTACCTAGAGGGACCCCACAGAGGCACAGGGAGAACTTGCAAACTCCAGGCAGGTGGTGCCATGGTTGGGATTTGAACCAGCGACCCTAGTACTACCAGGTGGTAGTGCTAACCATTTAGCCACTGTGCTGCCATGCTATCCTCTCCATCCTTACTACCTGGACCACGTTGCAATCTTTTCTGCACTTGAAACCTTATTGTTTTCAGTGGCTCCTTATCAGAGGTGCATTATCCACTGGACTGAGTGTCACCAGGTTCTGCCACTATTTTTATACCCACAAACACATACAGTGCTAGGGCCAATTTATCCGCCAGCATGTCTTTGGAGTATGGGAGGAAACCCACGCAAGCACATGCAAACTCCATGCAACTAGTGTCCTGGTTGGGATGTGCTGGCCACTAAGTCACTGTGCTGCTCCATTCATCTTTCTGGTGTATTATGGGGAAAATAAGTGGGAGAAGATGATGGGTTCGTGTAAAAAGTACAGTTCTTTGGACACTTGTTAATGGACCACAAGCCCCCATTTTTTTCTAAACGGAATCCATCTTATTGAGCGTCTGAGACATTTGTGAGAGGCGCTGATTTTATAAGGAAAACAAGCCTAATCAGTTATTTCTCCGCTGAAATCTGTACAGATGCCTCCTCCGCCGCATGGGGTGGTCTGCTCTAACTGTGTTGCATTCAGGCCCTTCATCAATAGATGAAAACTGGGCCATTGCTGCAGCTTGTGAAGGACACGCTATTTTGCTGATCATTTAGGGACCATTTACAGTGTTGCGTTTTAATGCGAATGTTCCGGCATGCCAAAACGCATGTGTCTTGGCCCCCCACAATAAAGATAGAGCCATGTTCTCAAGTGCTGCATAGCAGTACCTTTTCAAGATACGATATTTATTTATTTTTAATTATTCTTACTTATTAATTTTATTTTCTTGTGTCTGGAGGCCCATAGAGTCAATGGTGGGACCTTAAAACACATTCTATACAACATATATTTGGATGCCTTAGCAACATGTCAACAAGTCTTGGTCAGTGTCTTTTATCCATATCCTCTCCAAGTTCTAAATTCAAAAGTACATTAAAACCGTCATAAATCTCTAAAATAAATAACCCAAACCCGATAGTCCAAATGACCACATAAGTGGGGTATCTGTCACGGTGCCAGGCTACCAGTTCTTCTAGGTAAGGGGTCTCCAAACTATCTAAGCAAAGGGCCAGCTACCTGTCCTTCAGACTTTAGGGGGCCTGACTGTAACATCAGTGGGAGTAAAGAAAGCCCCATCATTGGTTTTAATGTGAAGAATAGTGCCCCATTGATGATGTCAGTGGAAGGAATAGTGCCTCATTGATGATGTCATTGGAAGGAATAGTGCCCCTTTGATGGTATCAGTGGAAGGAATAGTCCCTCATTGATGGTGTCAATGGGAGGAATAGAGACCCATCACTAGTGTCAGTGGTAGGAATACTGCCCCATCGTTATCAGTGGGAGGAATAGAGACCCATCACTAGAGTCAGTGAAAGGAATTGTGCCCCATCATTGTTATCAGTGGGAGGAATAGTGCTCCATCATTGGTGTCAGTAGGAGGAATAGTGCCCCATTGTTGGTGTAAATGGGAAGAATAATGCCCCATCATTGTTATCGGTGGAAGGAACAGTACCCCATAATTGGTATTAGTGGGAGGAATAGTGCCTGTTATTCGTGTCAGTGGAAAGAATAGTGTCCTATTGTTGATGTCAGTTGGAGTGATAGTACCTTGTTGTTGATATCTTTGGGAGGAATAGTGCCCCATCATTGGTACTAGTGTAAGGAATAGTGGCTCATAATTGGTGTCAGTGGAAGGAATAGTGCCCCATCATTGGTGTCAGTGGGAGGAATAGTGCCCCATCATTGGTGTCAGTGGAAAGAATGGTGTCCCATTGTTATTTTCAGTGGGAGGGATAGTGCCCTGTTGTTATCTTTGGGAAGAATAGTGCCCCATCATTGGTGTCAGTGGCAGGAATAGTGCCTTTTCATTGGTGTCAGTGGGAGGAATTGTTCTCCATCATTAGTGGCAATGGTGTCAATGGGAGGAATAGTGCCCCATTGTTGGTGTCAGTGGGAAGAATAGTGACCCATCACTGGTATCAGTGGAAGAAACAGTACCCCATCATTGGTGTTAGTGGGAGGAATTGAGACCCTTCTTTGGTGTCAGTGGAAGGAATAGTACCCTGTTTTTGGTATTACTGGGAGGAATAATGCCCCATCATTGGTGTCAGTGGAAAGAATAGTGTCCTATTGTTGATATCTTTGGGAGGAATAGTGCCCCATCATTGGTGTCAGTGGAAAGAATAGTGTCCAATCTATGCAGTCATTGGAAAGAATAGTGTCCAAAGGGCCAGATACAAGCAAGCAAAGGGCCTTTTCCTGCCCCCGGGCCGCAGTTTGAAGACCACTGTTATAGGTGATGGAGGCAAGCTACCTTGTCAAGTTCCAGTATCTGAGAATCACACTCCTGGCGGCAGGTAGAAAGAAGGGGAACGGGCCTTTGGTGACAGATTCACTTTCAGGGTAAAATGAGTTGTCTGAGTAGCACAGCGGAAACTTTGTCTGGAAAGCTATAGCTGTTTAGTGACTGATTTTATTTGTGCCCTAAAGTCGCATTTTCTAAATGTGTGACAACAGAGATGAATGTAGACATTACAAAAGACACAATAGAACATAGTGGTGTTTGTCAGATTTCTTTCCCACAGGCCTTGGATATTCTGAGGCAGCAAAGCTTTCATGTTGTGTTTTGAGGAGTGTGATGGGCATCCAGTCCTGCCGCACATACCGCCACATTCCCTGTCGATGGGCCATGACGTTATTGAAGTCATGCTTTGGGTCTAGTGGCCGGAGACAGTTTGTCAGACGACCCCCAAACACTGAATTCAAGCTACAGTACGCTGTGAAGACAGTGAAGCATGGTGGTGCAAGCATCATGATATGGGGATGTTTCTCATACTACGGTGTTGGGCCTATTTATCGCATACCAGGGATCATGGATCAGTTTGAATACATCAGAATACTTGAAGCGGTCATGCTGCCTTATCCTGAAGAGGAAATGCCCTTGAAATGGGTGTTCCAACAAGACAACGACCCCAAACACACCAGTAAACGTGCAACATCTTGGTTCCAGACCAACAAGATTGACATTATGGAGTGGACAGCCCAATCAGCGGATCTTAATCCAATAGAAAACTTGTGGGGTGACATCAAAAATGCAGTTTCTGAGGCAAAACCAAGAAATAGAGAAGAACTGTGGAATGTGGTCCAATCATCCTGGGCTGGAATACCTGATCACAGGTGCCAGAAGTTGGGTGACTCCATGCAACACAGATGTACAGCAGTTCTCAGAAACAGTGCGACTACAACCAAATATTCATTAAGTCATTCAAAGGAAAGCAAAATCTTCAAACATTTTTCAGTTTATGTAGTGAATGTTTGAGTTTGTAAAGAAGAATACAAACACTGCTATTTTTTTTAGCAGTCTAATATTCACTTTTCTTCAATTGTTTTAGAGGAACAACACAAATTTGATCTATTTTTCTTCATGTTTTGATTTGGAATAGAATGTGTAGTGTTCCCAATGCATTTGTGTGTATGGAAATAAAAGCTATTAGAAGGATTTTGAGCTTTATTCACTTTTTTCAATACACTGCTATTATGTTGAACACAACTGTATATCACTAGGCGTTTATGAGGACTCGGTCACGTTGTGTATTTTGCTTTATATTTACATAATTTATTCATATTTATGTTTTTTATTCACTTATACTATGGTTATGATATTCTTTTATGCACTTAGTTTTACATAGATAGCGCTACATCATTCACTGAGTTATTTGTCTATAGATCATTAGGTATATGACTGGATGGTGGCGGCTTCATTAGTTTATTCATTTAGTGGTCTAGCTAGGAGCGCAGAAGGTTTTCATTCACAAGGTGCTCACTGTACAGCTGTAGGTTAGTCTGTTGTTTTTTCCTATGAATTTACTTTTAAATATGTACAGTATATATATATATATATATATATATATATATATATATATATACACTATATATTACTAAACGTATTGGGCATCCCAGTTTAAGCAGCAATAGACCCCTCCCTCAACAGTAGATCCCTTCCAGCAACAATAGATCTCTCCAGCAACAATAGACTACCATGCAAAAACAGATTCTTTCCAGTGACAATAGATCCCTCAGCAGCCAGCATCAATAGACTTTCCAGGACACCCCAGTACCCCTTGCCATTACATACATTCAGTGCTGGAGGTGCCGGTTTCCCTGTGTTCCTGCAGGAAAAAAAAGCCCTGTACATATATACACAAAACACATTTATATTTTTTTAGACAGAGAGAGGGGCCACATTTAGTAGTCTATGTGCATATCCGCAATACATCGCACAGATGTTTTTTGTAATTTTCAAAGCATTCATTTTAACTGGTTCCCGCCCGGCCTATGGCCGAATGGCGGCCGGCAAAAACCCTCGTCCCTCCGGGTGGACGTCATGTGGCGTTCTTTCGGGCATGCGCAGTTTGCATGCCCAAAGAGCCACGCAATGGCGCGATCTGTCACCGGCCGTGTACCTCGGACACGGCCGATGACAGATCTGTGTACCTTGGACACGGGCGATGACAGATCTGTGTACCTTGGACACGGCCGATGGCAGATCTGTGTACCAGCCCCGTTGCCAGTACCATGTGACCTGCTGTGACCAATCACAGAAGGTCACATGACAGTTGTATACAATGGATGGCTTCATTCATGCCATCCATTGTATACGAGTGTGGCTAGCTGTGAATGGTCACAGCCATCACATGCACAAGCTGGGCCAATCACAGCCCAGCTGTGTCATGTGATTAGCTGTGGCCAAATCACAGTTAAGAAAAAAAAACCCTGAATGAATCGATGTCATTCAGGTAAATGCTTGCTTATATATATATAAGCAAATTGTATAAAAAAAAAAAATGTAGATCACTTCCCCAAAGTAGTACAACGTTACTATGGTAATATTATACTACTTTGGTCATAGTGAAATATGAAAAAAAAAATCTTAAAAAAAGAGAAAAAAGTAATACAAAATAAAAAATAATAAAAAAAAAATATCAATTATTTTTTTTTTCATACTGTCACCAGTCAGTGTCCCTGATCACCACCATGCCAGTTATATGATGATGCTGTACTGCACTGGTGACAGTATGTAAATAAAAAAATTGTGAAAATATTTTTTTTTATTTCTTCATTTCCAAAAAATTATGACAAAAAAATTACAACTTTAAAAAACTCGCCATGCCTCTTATGAAGTACGTCGGACTGTCTACTCTGCAAAAAGGGGTCATTTGGGGGATATCTGTACAGTTCTGACATTCTTGGACCTCAAGAAATTAGATTGGCTGTCAGTACTTCAGGATTGATCAATATTCAGATATATACCATAGTTTGTGAACTCTATAACTTTCCTACAAACTAAAAAATACATCCTAATTTGGGTTATTTTCACCAAAGACATGTAGCAGAATACATTTTGGCCTAAATTTATGAAGAACAATTATTTATTTGTAAACTTTTATCAGAACGTTTAACAGAAACAAAGAAAAACGTTTTTTTTCAAAATTTTTGGTCTTTTTTTGTTAATTTAGCAAAAAATAAAACCCCCAGCTTTGATTAAATACCACCAAAAGAAAGCTCTAGTTGTGTGAAGAAAATGATAACATTTTAGTTTGGGTACAATGTTGTATGAATGCGCAATTGTCATTCAAAGTGTGAGCGCTGAAACCTGAAAATTGGCCTGGGCAGGACGGGGGTAAAAGTGCCCGGTATGGAAGAGGTTAACATTCCAAGCAGAAAGCCAGTGTGGAGTTCATATAAGTGTGCACTAGATGGCGATGTTGAGATGTTAAGTTTTCTTGGAAAAAAGGTGAATTTGGTTATTGAGCAGTAAAGTTTCCGATTCCTGTGCCTGTGTCATCACATGAAACCTTGGGATCCATAGACATAGGACCATTGCTGCCTGCTGGGTTGTGTCATATTATGGCAGCCCCCAGCCCACTGATGGTAGAGGAAACCGCCGCTACCTGGTCACCTGGGCCATATTTATGTGTGATGGGTAAAGTTGCCAACTTTTTTTGCAAACAAATACCAGCCGCAGTGGGTGTGGCTTTTTAAAGAAGGGTTCTGTGTGGTTTGTTAAAATGTTTCTAAACCCAGGACCCTGCATTCACTATATCTGGTCTCCCCAGACCCTGCATTCACTATATCTGGTCTCCCACAGTACACACAACATGGAAATGCAATTATTTTAGTAAATATAAACTGCTAAATACCTTTTCTAATCAGCATTATATAGCAGTCTTGTGATTTTTATCAATGTCCAGCTGAGCACATGTTAAAGCTTGTAGGAGGAGTTTTCATTTTGCTCTAGGAGGATGCAGGACCCTCTGCCTGGAAAGTGCTGATTGACCCTGTGCTGATCACATGCATTCTCCCAAGAAAAAAAAAACCTCTTTAACAATACACACCAAAATGAGCATGTTCAGAGTGACTCTACACAATATGTCTTATCAGGAGATAAGAGGGGGAAGATCAGAGAAGTCAGGATCAAACTTTTTTTTTTACACAATGCAGAGGATTAACCCCTTAGGTTACACATCAGGGGTGGACTAACCATTCGGGCATTGCCCGAGGGCCCGGGGTCAGCAGGGGGCCCAGTGAGAGGCTCACTGGGCACATTTCACTAAGCGGTATCTTACCACATCCGAGTATGCGGTAGGATACCGCACAGCATTTTTTAAAAAAAAGTTTGAATTCACCAAAAAACACTACTAAAATATCCCGTGAGTTATTTTATCAAGTCATGCAATATTTTAGTAGTGAAAACTATGCAGCGTTAATGTTTTAGCTGTCTGCGGGGTTCCCACTGACAGCTGAATGTAAAAGATAGAATTGCCAGCAATTAAAAAAAATAATTTAAAAAACAGCGTGGGGTCCCCCCCCTCCATCCATACCAAGCCCTTTGAGTCTGGTATGGGTTTTGATGGGAACCCCCACGCCAAAAGTGAAAAAAAAATAGCGTGGGGGTACCCCCCCAAAATCCATAGCAGACCCTTTTCCGAGCATGCAGTCTGGCAGATCAGCAAACGGGGGGAATAAGCGAGCGCCCTCCCCCTCTTGAACCACAGCAGGCCACATGTCCTCAACATGGGGGGGGGTGCTTTGGGGCCGGGGGGCTCCCCTCCTCAAAGCAACTTGTCCTCATGTTGATCTGTACAAGGGCCTCTTCTCCACAACCCTGGGAATTGTGGGGGTGTGTGGATGCGGGCCTGGTCGGAATCTGGAAGCCCCCTTTAGCAAGGGAGCCCCCAGATCCTTCCCCCCCATGTGAATGAGTATGGGGTGCATGCTACCACTACCCATTCACAAAAAAAAAAAAGTGTAGTGTGAAAAAACACAGGAGATAGTCTTTGACAAGTCTTTTATTAAAAGAAGAAAAATAAAAGAATGCCCCCCAAAGTAAATCCAATGTCAATCACGATGCCCGCCGCCACTGCCAACCCGATACAAGAAAAAAAAGAAAGGATCCGCTCCCGATGCTGGCTCCCGGCCATCTGACTGCTCTGCTGGCTTGACAGTTGAGTATAACAAGCATGCTTTACTGCAGATACAGACTGTTTTTACTGTTGTGGGTTTAGTAACACTTTCAGTAAAATGAGTACGGTACAGTCATCCTTTATTAATGTAATATTGTTTAAACATAACATTCATTATTACATGAAGCTTGTTCTTGTGCATTTCTTCCAGATCTGTGCAGTAATCCAAGATAATAAAGACCGGTCACTGCTGCTCTCCTTCTTGTGCAGGGTGACTGATCTTGTGTCCGCCCCCTCCTATAGTTCTCTGCAGGCAGCCTGTGGTGGGTGGAACCTGCTCAGTCCCTCCCACAGCTCTTTCCTCTGCACAGGCTATATACAGCACAATGATGATGTCACCTCTACCCAGGTAATAACTGGGTTTGCAAAGTCTTTTAATGCACACAAAATAGATTTATATCTTTTGTCATTGTTAAGAATTATATTTCAATAAATGTTTTTGTACCTAGAGTTCAGCTTTAAGCTGTTAAAGGGGGGATTGTGGCTGAGTCAACTTTATTTCCATGACTGCCACACACAGCTTGGAGACCAATTATACAGTTGAAAGAAAAAGTATGTGAACCCCTTGGGATTACGTGGAGTTTTGCATGAATTGGGCATAAAATGTGCTCTGAACGTCATCTAAGTCACAACAACAGAAGAAGACAGTCTGCTGAACATAATACTACACAAACATTAGATGTTGCCATGGTTTAATTGCACATAACATGTAAACATTCACAGTGCAGGGAGGAAAAAGTATGTGAGGCCCTAGCTTAATGACTTCTCCCAGAGCTAATTGGAGCCAGGAGTGAGCCAACCTTGACTCCAATCAGTGTGATGATATTGGATGTGTTGCTGACAGCTGTCCTGCCCTTAAAAAACACACACCTGTTTTGGGTTTACTGGTTTCGAGAAGCACTGTCTAATGTGAACCAATATATCATTGTTATCCCACAGATGGCTGACTTTTCTCATATCGTTCATAAAATATATGAAAGCACATTTAAGCGGTTGTAAATCCTTTAAGTGTGGTACTTTGGAGAGTAAATCAGACTTAACACAAGCTACATGTTTTCTTGCTGTGTGCAGTACGCAGTAATGTGTCTAATGTGTAAAACTTCCAGCTATTTATTACCTCTCACTGAGATCACAGCACTCCCCCCAACAATGTATTTATCTGATTTCCTCTCCTGAAGGATGGCACCATCTTTGTTCAGCCACCATCCAGGGTCAGCATCTACTTTCTGGACTGAGGTGACAGTCATGTAAATTTTAGTGCTTGTGCAATTCTTGGCTGTGTTCACAAATGCCTTACACAAACCACCTCTGCTGCATCCTCTCACCTTGCAGTGTTACAATGTACAGTCTGATCCTCCTACCTGTAGCGCACTGATGACATCATTTCAGCCTAGACAAAGACTGACTGAATCTTGAGGATTGCTTTTTAACGATAAAAGTTGGAGCTTTTCTGAAAAGAAAATGATACTGTTACTCTGTATTGTGACATATCAGGAATTTATTCATGCAGACTTGTTATGTTACTGACAGGTCCACTTTAACCCCGTGTTTATATCTCACATTTATTACTGACTGATTATTTTAATTACTGACCAGAAGCTTTCAGAGAGCTTTCTGTATTATTCAGCGCTGTGTATCTTATGTTTCAGCAACATCTGGAGACACGGGAAGTGCTGCAATTGAGGGTGTTCGAGAAAATCCGAATATTGATATCATTGTTCTGTTCCCACTTGGATGCTGTACTAAGATCCAGGAGCTGCAGATGATCACAGTGTTTGAGGATAATGTTCACGTGTTAGGGGGTAGGTAGCCGGTACATTACTATTAGTCAGGATTTAACCACTATGTACGTCCCGAGAGCGAAGTGCTCAAAGCAAACTTGTGGCAGTAGCAGCCATGTGCTTTGTATTTATTTCAGTCAAAGCCAGGGGCGGACTGACCATTTGGAAACTCAGGCACTGTCCGAGGGCCCAGGGTCAGTAGGGGGCCCCATGAGATGCCCCTGGTACGTTTTTCATATGCTTTTTTTGAGTTTGGGCAAGGATACAGGGGCCCCATGATCTCCTATTGCCCGGGGGCCCCATGAGTTGTCAGTTCGCCCCTGGTCAACCTCCGCAACATCTCTAGAATACGCCCCTTTTTAACCAAGGATACCACAAAGCTCCTAATTCACTCCCTGGTCATCTCTCACCTCGATTACTACAACTCCCCCCTCATTGGCTTACCTTTACATAGACTATCCCCCCTCCAGTCCATCATGAATACTGCTGCCAGGCTCATCCAACTTACCAACCATTCAGTGTCTGCTACCCCTCTCTGCCAATCCCTCCACTGGCTTCCACTCGCTCAATGAATACAATTCAAAATACTAACAACAACTTACAAAGCCATCCACAACTCTGCCCCCAGCTACATCACCTACCTGGTCTCCAAATATCAACCAAACTGCTCTCTTCGATCCTCCCAAGACCTTCTGCTCTCTAGTTCCTGTGTCACCTCCTCCCATGCTTGCCTCCAGGACTTCTCCCGAGCTTCTCCCATCCTATGGAACTCCCTACCCCAATCTGTCCGGCTGTCTCCTAATCTATCCACCTTTAGACAATCCCTGAAAACCTTTCTCTATAAGTCTATCCTGCTTCTTCCTAGTAAACCACCATTTATTTCCTCCATCAGCTCATCCCCCCACAGCTATTACCTTTTGTATCACTCAACCCTTCCTCCTAGATTGTAAGCTCTAACGAGCCGGGCCTTCTGTTTCCTCTTGTACCAAATTGTATTGTAACTGTAATGTCTACCTTCATTTTGTAAAGCGCTGCGCAAATTGTTGGCGCTATATAAATCCTGTATTATAATAATAATAATTACATGGGAGGGACCAGAAGGGCACATTACATGAGGGACTGTAGCGGCCGAGCACAGCAAGCGGAGATGGCAGTATACTGTAGAGTAGGTTTTGGGAGTCCTGGTCCTCACCAGCCCCTCCATTCTTCTCCATCCTAGCTGATATCACATACATGCACCTAGGATGGACAGGAGGGGAGTAGGGGCCGCAGGGAACAGAGTGCTACAGCACGACTCCCAGAAGCTTCACAATGCAGATCTGTATGTAGGGGAGACCTGGGGATGAGAAACAATCTGATTACTAATGCAGGCCATAGACGAGTTGAAAATTGGCCGTTAAAAAAAAAAAAATAAAAAATTGGTTGTTCAGTCGACCGACATTACCACCAATGGTAAAAAATCAGCCACTTTTCGTCCCGTCTACGGTCGGCATTTTTACTTCTGTCCCTTGCAGAGAGCTCCGCTATTATATGTTACATGAAAAAGTCTTGCGGTTGCAACATTGTTTCTATTTCAGATACACATATTTTTATACAAATAGATACATTGTTGCAACTGCAAGTCTTTTAATATAAAATATAAAAGCGGACTATTCTTCTTCTTCTTCTTGCAGGTCACAGCTCATGTGCAGATTTTTTATCGGTAAAACGATCGGCCGATTTGCCCATCATTGCCGGGAAAATTGGCCGTGAATTTTCCAACTTTACCGATAAAAAAAAATGTGCCAAAACCCCGTAAAACAGCCGACCAATTAACCCACTAATGGTGCGAAAATCGGCTGATTTTTTTTCGCAAAAAAAATCTGCCAATTGTTGACCCATCTATGGCCTGCATAAGTGATTACATTGGAATGTGTGAGATATTGTACATCCTCCATACGCATGAGCAACCTAATAATTCACATAAAATGCAACTCTTCTAAATTTTCTCCTGTTCCTTGGCAGTTGAAGGAACATCGGATGAGCTGGATGTACCTGTAAGAAAACTCTTCGCAGACACAAGTTTTGCAAGCAAGCATAACTTAATGAGCACTAATTCTGTAAACTGGGCTCGAGTGATGGTCCAGGTAGCCCATTTCATCTACGGGTACTTCCGATGTGCTCCAGCATCAGAGAAAGACATACTGCGCCCAGTGGAGATAGTCGTACCAACAGGTGGAGCAGGGAATATTACAGGTAAGAGATGGGTAACATGAAGCAAGCACGCACCAGTACCCCAACAGCAAATGGCTTGCTATGGGGGGGGGCACTGGTCAAGGGGGAGGAGCCAGGAGCGCTGGCGGGGGAAAAAGAGGATCCTGGTTGCTCTGTGCAAAACCAGCACAGAGCAGGTAAGCATAACATGTTTGTCATAACCTCTGTGACCAAACCCCGTTGGGTAGGGTGAAATGCATCAGAGGGTGTGGCCAGAATGGCGGCTGAGGCTATTCCTCAACATTGGACTCCTGTGGTCGGTTGATCAGCGTCCATCCCTTCACAGGTACAACATGTTTGTTATAAAAAAAAACAAAACAACGAACCTTTAGAATCACTTTAACTATTTTAATCCTTATGCTGCTAGCATTAGTAAATAGATCATATTAATATAGTTACTCTTTTTTAATTTTTTTTTTTACATTTCTTCAGTTACTTCCTGGTTTCTGGCCTAGATCAAAATGATGCCATACATCCCTGGAGTTTTAATGAGCATTTTGTTTTCTTTCATCTGGAGGAGGAGCTTTCACAGTAACAACACTCAGGAACAAACTGGCACCCAATATAATTAACCCTCCCAAACAACCCAGTTTTTTCTTTAACCGCAGTGGTTTTTATCCCTGCAATAGGTGCATGTTATGCGTTTGTAATGGTATACACAAAAGTACTGTAAAATCTTTT
Organism: Staurois parvus; assembly: GCF_062004578.1. NCBI lineage: Eukaryota > Metazoa > Chordata > Amphibia > Anura > Ranidae > Staurois > Staurois parvus. The sequence goes on from NW_028318377.1 coordinate 8,781,279, forward strand.
AGATCAAACGCTACAGGTAAAACGTACGACATTGAATATACCATTACATGTAACACTACACATGTGGTCTACCTCTTAGAGTGCTCCTGCGGGAAGCAATACGTAGGGAGGACAACCCGAAGGCTAAGAGACAGGTTGCGTGAACACCTCAAAAACATCACTAAGGGATTTAAGGAACACTCTGTATCCATGCATTTCAGACAACACCACCACAGAAACCCCCACTGTCTGAAATTCACGGGAATTGATGTTATCAAAAAACAATGGCGAGGTACATACAGCAAAAGAGCTGTATCTAAACTAGAAACAAAATGGATATATTTATTGCAAACGCTGTCACCATCAGGCCTGAACATCGACCTCGACATTAATTGCTTCATTGATACCAGTTAATAGCATCACAAAATCCCACATCCCCTCAGTTGGGTTCATCTGTTTCCATTTTTTATACTCATGATTATTGGTTCCACCCCATGTGGGTGTGTATTTTATATGTTTATATTTTTTATATTCTAATACCTTTGTGACCCATGTCTCATATATTCACAGTTTTATGGTCACTATTATTCGTTTTAATATGTCCGCATACGTTTATGTTACTGTCATTTGGCCTTATAGGCCTTTATGCTGGATTTAAGCGGTATGATATTAGTTAATATTATTCTTTCACCTTTTTTACATATGGTTTATTAATAGGGTATTGATGACCATCATTGTAATTTCCATTAATTTTTTAACACACATGTTTTATATTATTTTATACTGTTTTTAAACTATTATTATCCAGTCACTATGAGGTAGTGATTCTTCTTATTGTAAGACGTTTATGACTAATCATAGATTGTTAGATGATTTGCTTCATATATGTTTCCTGGCTTTATTTAGGAGAGATCCTTTTCCCCATATCGTCTTTTCCAATTTGGTCACTAGGTGGTGCTGTGGCTTCCATTAAATCCTTGCACAGGGATTTGGGTCATACTATAGCCTTACCGATGAGTAATCGATTGTCACAGACCCCATTGCGCCACAGAGGAATAAGTAGACATCCACATGCCCGGATAAACCTTTTAATTTAGAAGGAACATTCCCCTGTGCGCTGGGCACATCTCTCATTGATGTATTGTTTTCAACCCACGGCAAAATGGCCGCCGGAGGTCTTACTGGGCATGCGCGACTGCTGTTTGTCCTCTATGCACTATAAGCCAAAAACATGGCCGCCGCGCGCGCTAGTGCGCATGCGCGGGCGGCACGCGCTAGTGCGCATGCGCGGGAAGCCCGCGATGCCGCAGATGTGCAGAATGAGCACATTTGCTCTTTCTTTATTTAAGGATTCACTTGGGACAGGGTTCTCTCCCTTTGAAAATGTGTTATTACACGAAACGCGTTAGAGAGATACCCTTTCTTATGGAATGTTAACCACTAACTACCTCAGATGTAAGTGCTGATTTTGTTTACTTACTTGTACTTTGATGTTACCCCTATTTTGATCATTAAACATACTACACTATTGGAGTTCTTTTCTCTCTGGGCTCATTTATCTGGCACTGAGAGTCCCTGTTCTGAAGGATTTTTCCTGGCTCCTATCTGCCTCGTATGATCCCCCTGATGGCTGGAAATTGTACTGCTGGACACAGCTAACCTGAGATGTGGAAACCTGCTTTGGATAGATGACAGCTGGTGAAGTACCTCCACCTGATGATCACATCCGCATGCTGAGTTCCCACCCCCAGAGTACCGAGGAGTAGGTCTTATTTACTCCAACGCACATTTATCTGTGCTATCTGGTTAGTGCATAGTACGCTCATTGCTTCCAGCCACAGCAGTCACGAAAGTTATCCGCTGTTCTTTGTGTCACCACAGTCACATCATCTCATATGAACTATATCCTGTCAGTCAATTGGTGCATAGTATGCTCATTGCTTCCAGTTTTAATAGTCACGTATTTTACTTTTCTGTTTACTGTATATCCACAGTCACCTCACTCCGCATTATCTATACCTAATAAGCGGTGTTGCTGTTAATATCATTTAACACCACGGTCACGGCAGTCACAGAAGGTTTATTACTGCTCGTTGTGTCACAACAGTCACATTAATTTATATATACTATATTAATGAAGTTTTAACACTGTGAGATATCTTCAATATGTTGCAACTATGATCGAGCGCCGCATTTGTACCTTTATTTCTGATATTTATTGGAGGATCTGAGGTTGTTTCCTCTTCTATGCTGGCTGCTCCTATTTTTCTGTACTTAACTGGTCTACTGTAACCCAGCGCTCATATTTCTATTGTTTTTATTACTCTTCCTTTCACAGTAAGCACACACTCCTGCCTGCATGCCTGAACTAAGGACAAATGGATTCCAGGAAGTAAATGTTACATGAATCATCTGCCATTACCAGGGGTGGACTGACAACTCATGGGGCCCCTGGGCAATAAGGGATCATGGGGCCCCTGTGTCCTTGCCCTCACTCACAAAAGCCTATGAAAAAGGTACTAGGGGCATCTCATTGGGCCCCCTACTGACCCTGAGCCCTCAGGCAGTGCCTGAGTTTCCAAATGGCCAGTCTGCCCCTGGCCATTACACAAGGCTGTGGTTAGAAATGGATGGATGGGTGAGCATGCTTTATGAACTAAATGGTGTTTTCAGTGGTCAGATACAGTTAAGTTCCACTTTAAAGTGTGACTTCCCAGACTTCAGGGCTAAGTTTCATAGGGGGGTGCAGTGGAGATCCCTGTTGTAGTTCCTTGAGCCACCACAAGAGATCTCTACTACATAGTTACATAGTCTGGTTGGAAAAAGACAAAAGTCCATCCAGTTCAACCATAGAAAAAAAAAAAAAGTTATAATCCTATACCCACAGTTGATCCAGAGGAAGGATCTCAGCAAAAACTCAGCAAAGCATGATCCAATTTGCTCCTGCTGGGAAACAAAATCCTTCTTGATCCCCCGAGAGGCAATAGGATATTCCCTGGATCAAGCTTACCTTCAAATGTTAGTATCCAGTTATATTCTGTGTATCTAAGAAAGAATCCAGGACTTTTTTAAAGCAATCCACTGAGCTGGCCAGAACCAACTCTTGAGGGAGTCTATTCCACATTTTCACAGCTCTTACTGTGAAGAAACCTTTCCGTGTTTGGAGATTAAATTTCTCTTCTTCCAGACGTAAAGAGTGCCCCCTTATCCTCTGTGATGACCTCAGGGTGAATAACTCTACACCGAGTTCACTATATGAACCACTGATGTATTTATACATGTTGATCATATCCCCCCTTATGTATTATACATGGAGATCATATCCCCCCTTATGTATTACACATGGAGATCATATCCCCCTTATGTATTATACATGGAGATCATATCCCCCCTTATGTATTATACATGGAGATCATATCCCCCTTATGTATTATACATGGTGATCATATCCCCCCTTATGTATTATACATGGTGATCATATCCCCCCTTATGTATTATACATGGAGATCATATCCCCCCTTATGTATTATACATGGTGATCATATCCCCCCTTATGTATTATACATGGTGATCATATCCCCCCTTATGTATTATACATGGAGATCATATCCCCCCTTATGTATTATACATGGTGATCATATCCCCCCTTATGTATTATACATGGAGATCATATCCCCCTTATGTATTATACATGGTGATCATATCCCCCCTTATGTATTATACATGGAGATCATATCCCCCCTTATGTATTATACATGGTGATCATATCCCCCCTTATGTATTATACATGGTGATCATATCCCCCTTATGTATTATACATGGTGATCATATCCCCCTTATGTATTATACATGGTGATCATATCCCCCTTATGTATTATACATGGTGATCATATCCCCCCTTATGTATTATACATGGAGATCATATCCCCCCTTATGTATTATACATGGTGATCATATCCCCCCTTATGTATTATACATGGAGATCATATCCCCCCTTATGTATTATACATGGTGATCATATCCCCCCTTATGTATTATACATGGAGATCATATCCCCCCCTTATGTATTATACATGGAGAATGGAGATCATATCCCCCCTTATGTATTATACATGGAGATCATATCCCCCCCCTTATGTATTATACATGGAGATCATATCCCCCTTATGTATTATACATGGTGATCATATCCCCCCTTATGTATTATACATGGTGATCATATCCCCCCTTATGTATTATACATGGAGATCATATCCCCCCTTATGTATTATACATGGTGATCATATCCCCCCTTATGTATTATACATGGTGATCATATCCCCCCTTATGTATTATACATGGAGATCATATCCCCCCTTATGTATTATACATGGTGATCATATCCCCCCTTATGTATTATACATGGAGATCATATCCCCCTTATGTATTATACATGGTGATCATATCCCCCTTATGTATTATACATGGTGATCATATCCCCCTTATGTATTATACATGGAGATCATATCCCCCCTTATGTATTATACATGGTGATCATATCCCCCCTTTATCTCCTCAAGAGAGAATAAATTCAGTTCCTCTAATCTTTCCTCATAGCTGTTTGGTTGCTCTTCTCTGTACTTTCTCCAGTTCCCCAATATTCTTTTTGTGAATTGGTGCCCAAAACTGAACTGCATATTCCAGATGAGGTCTTACTAATGATTTGTACCGGGGTAATATGATATCTCTCTCTGGAGTCTATACCTCTTTTAATACAAGAGAGGATTTTGCTCGCTTTAGAAACCGCAGCTTGGCATTGCATGCCATTATTAAGCTTGTGATCTACCAGAACTCCCAGATCCTTCTCCACCATTGATTCCCCCAGTTGTACCCCCCCCTAGTATGTATGATGCATGCATATTCTTAGCCCCCAAGTGCAGAACCTTACATTTATCAACATTAAACCTCATTTGTCACATAGTTGCCCAATTACACAGAGCATTGAGGTCGGCTTGTAAATTGGAGACATCCTGTAAGGACGTTATTCCACTGCACAGCTTGGTGTCATCTACAAAGACTGAAATGGGATTTATAATCCCAGACCCTATATTGTTTATAAATATATTAAAAAGTAAGGGTCCCAACACTGAACCTTGGGGTACACCACTGACGACCCCAGACCATTCAGAGTATGAATCAATAACCACTACTCTCTGAATACGATCTTTTAGCCAGTTTTCTATCAATTTGCATTCAGATTTTTCCAAGCCTGTAGACTTTACCTTACACATTAGCCGTGTGTGGGGAACTGTGTCAAACACTTTGGCAAAATCCAAGTATACCATTTTTATATTTATTAAAAGCTCTTTTCTTATTATCTATAGCCTTTTTAACTTTGGCCGTAAGCCACATAGATTTGATTTTTAGCCCTTTAAACGTGTTGCCCATGGGAATATATTTTGCAGTGTGTTCACATACAGTCTTTGAAGAACTCCCATTTCTGTGTTGTGTTCATCAATGCCAATATTCCCTCCCAGTCTAAGGCTTGGAGAGCAACTCTCAGCCTTGAAAAATTAGCTCTCTTGAAATTGATCCTTTTTATTTTTCCCGTATGTGCTTGCTGTTTACAGCTAACAATAAATGAAATCATGTAATGGTCACTGCTACCCAGTGTCAAGGTCCTACCTTTTCCCTGAAGTTATGTTACTCCATGTGCTGGCGTCCATCTTGGATTCTGCTGTGCATGGTGGGAATCCTTTTATGCCTTCAGGTCTCTGAGGTCCATCCCCCAGAGGGGTGTGGCTGATGACATATAAACCTGTGGCCCGCACATGCTCTTTGCACTTGTGTCTTGTGTCTTGGTCTTCCTACAGCTCTGTGTATACGCTCGTGACTCTTCTGGTATCTGACTCGGCTTGTGTTTAAGACCATTCTCTGTGTTTTCCTTCAATCTGACCTTCCGTTGCTGAACCCGGCCCGTGACCTGTGATTCTCTGTCTACTGTCCTGTACCGTTTTGTCCCGTTGTTGTCGACCCGGCTTGCCTGACTACGCTATTGTCATTCTCACCAGCTACACGCCATTGGCGGCGGCTATTACCGCAGCTGGGGTGTCTCGGGGGCCGCGACCTGGTTCCTGGCTGCGTCAAGTCCATCCCCACCATCAGGGGCCCTGGTGAAGGGCAGCCTGGGACTTAGACTCCGCGCCCTGAGGGACTTCGGTCTGTTGGTGGTGGTTGTCGTCAGCCAGTGCGTTACCCTGCCACTAGGCCTACCTGTCCGTTCCACAGCCCTGCCCTGACACCCAGATGTTCTTTTATATGGACATTAGTAATAAGCTCTGGTTTGAGATTACCAGGTCCAGCAGAGCATCGTTCCTAGTAGGGGCCTCTATGAACTGGACCATAAAATTGTCCTGTAGTAGGTTTAAAAATGTTTGCCCTTTAACTGTTCCTGCAGTACCATTACTCCAGTCAATTTCCGAGTAGTTAAAATCCCCCATTATTATCACTGTCCCAGCCCTTTCGATCTGTGCAAGGAGCTGAGTTTCCACCTGCTCATTAACACTGGGAAGTGTAACTTGGTTATTAATTTTGATATAAGGAAGCTGCCATCTTAGCCTCTGTTTGATCTGCAGTTGCCGTGGTTCTGCACATTTGATCAGTTATGACACCAGACAATTTATGGCTTGTCAGTTCAGTTGAGAGCTGTCATTCACAGCATGCTTTGAATACAACAGTTCTGGGAAACCATTACATTGATGGGTTTTGTTCCACTTTAAAGTCGGCACTCCACCTTAAGTTGCTCAGCACCCATGCTCTACCCCAGCCTTTTTCAACCAGGGTACCTTTTGGGTTCTTCAAGGGTGCTTTGGAAAATGCCTAAAAACTTCCCCAAAATTGTGTACAACCCAGTGGGTAGATTAAGCCTGTTTTTGTTACACAAGGCCATCGTTTTTAATTAACTGTGCAGGCCAGTCACCAGCATTCTAACAATCACTGACATCATTGGTTGATAAGGAGAACATCAGACACCTACACGGCATCTTTATTTAACCCTTCCTCCCCGCCCCACTCTGTCAGCACTGGTTCACGTTAACTGAATTGGGGAGAGAAAATAAGGAAGCAATGTTGGAATACTAGTCAGTACCAGTCTGGATAAGAGTAATTGCTTTGAAATAATAAATCACCTCTAATGTTGGGTGTCTTATGTGTGTGGATGTTGATGTATTATGTAAAACGATTAGTTTAGATTTTTACATTTTAGAATGGGGTGCCTTTAGATCATCTATAATTTTAAAGGATGTCTTGACTGTTAAAAGGTTTAGAAAAATGGTTCTACCCATCTGTGATGTTCCTGGAGGGCTATTTAATTAGGTTGATGGGATAGTGAAAAAGGCCTTCAAGCTGTGGTAAGAAGCAAGTAGTAGTTCTCGTCTTGGACCTGTTCATAGCCTCCATGTAACCAGGAAGCCTTTCCACATAAGCTTTCCCTCCAGGGGGAGCATAAGGACTTTTCCCACTTGATGGGGTAAGACAAATCGTATTCCACCCTTAGAGGAATGTTGGGACTACAGTTGCAAGAAAAAGTATGTGAACCGCTTGGGATTATGTGGAGTTTTGCATGAATTGGGCATAAAATGTGCTGTGAACGTCATCTAAGTCATAACAATAGAAGAACACAGTCTGCTGAACATAATACTACACAAACATTAGATGTTGCCATGGTTTAATTGCACATAACATGTAAACATTCACAGTGCAGGGAGGAAAAAGTATGTGAGGCCATAGCTTAATGACTTCTCCCAGAGCTAATTGGAGCCAGGAGTGAGCCAACCTTGACTCCAATCAGTGTGATGATATTGGGTGTGTTGCTGACAGCTGTCCTTAAAAAACACACACCTGTTTTGGGTTTACTGGTTTCAAGAAGCACTGTCTGATGTGAACCATGCCTCGCAGAAAAGAGCTCTCAGAAGACCTACGATCAAGAATTGTTGACTTGCATGAAGCTGGAAAGGGTTACAAAAGTATCTCCAAAAGCCTTGATGTTCATGTGTCCACGGTAAGACAGACTGTCTACAAATGGAGAAAGTTTAGCACTGTTGCTACTCTCCCTAGGCGTGGTCGTCCTGTAAAAATAACTGCAAGAGCACAGCGCAGAATGCTGCATGAGGTAACGAAGAATCCCAGAGTGTCAGCTAAAGACCTACAGAAATCTCTGGCACATGCTAACATTTTTGTTGACACATCTACAATAAGGAAAACATTAAACAAGAATGGAGTACATGGGAGGATACCACAGAGGAAGCCATTGCTGTCCAAAAGGAATATTGCAGCACGTTTGAAGTTTGCAAAAGAGCACCTGGATGTTCCACAGCACTACTGGCAAAATATACTGTGGACAGATGAAACCAAGATTGAGTTGTTTGGGAAGAACACACAACACTATGTGTGGAGAAAAAAAGGCACAGCACACCAACATCAAAACCTCATCCCCACTGTAAAACATGGCGGAGGGAGCATCATGGTTTGGGGCTGCTTTGCTGCCTCAGGGCCTGGACGGATTGTTGTCATTGATGGGAAAATGAATTCCAGAGTTTATCAAGACATTTTGCAGGAAAACGTACGACCATCTGTCCGCCAACTGAAGCTCCGCAGAGGATGGGTGATGCAACAGGACAATGACCCAAAGCATACAAGTAATTCAACAAAACAATGGCTGCAACAGCACAGAATACGCCTTCTGGAGTGGCCCAGTCAGAGTCCTGACCTCAACCCGATTGAAATGCTGTGGCATGACCTTAAGAGAGCGATTCACACCAGACAACCCAAGAATATTACTACACTGAAACAGTTTTGTGAAGAGGAGTGGTCCAAAATTACTCCAGATCATTGTGCAGGTCTGATCTGCAACTACAGGAAACATTTGGTTGAGGTTATTGCTGCCAAAGGAGGGTCAACCAATTATTAAGTCCAAAGGTTCACATACTTTTTCCTCCCTGCACTGTGAATGTTTACATGTTATGTGCAATTAAACCATGGCAACATCTAATGTTTGTGTAGTATTATGTTCAGCAGACTGTGTTCTTCTATTGTTGTGACTTCAGAGCACATTTTATGCCCAATTCATGCAAAACTCCATCTAATCCCAAGGGGTTCACATACTTTTTCTTGCAACTGTATGTTCTATCCACTGCTATGCCACTGGTCTCTCCCTCTCCACCTTTCCTTGTATTAAAGGAATTGTTGTAACTCATAACGCTTGCTGCCACCATTACCCTACATGGCTGGCTGTTCACTTGTAGGACTATGCTTGGACATGGCCAAGGAGAATAAGGAAGACCAAGGATGGTTGGAAGAAATTGCCGGTTCAGTTGAAGAGCCTGGGTTCAGATTAGGCCAGGCTGGAATGCTCACAGGGTGTCTTGGGGCGATGTCTGGAGGTTTCTGCTTAGGAAGCTACAGGAGCACTGGCGTTAAGGGGCCACAGAGTGTCCATGGATTGCCCAAGCCGGTAAGGAAAGAGTAAGGGGTAGATTTACTAAAGCTGGAGAGTACAAAATCTGGTGCAGCTCTGCATAGAAACCAATCAGTTTCCAGGTTGTTTTTGTCGAAGTTTAATTGAACAAGCTGAAGTTAGGAGCTGATTGGCTACCATGCACAGCTACACCAGATTTTGAGTGCTCCAGTTTTAGTAAATCTCCCCCTTAGACTTCACATGGTCCTGTCACATCACATTATCACCCTTGACACTGATCCCCACTTATTTTTCTAGTCGGTGAGAATATCTTGTAGTTTTATGTGATTGTTATGTGAGATAGGCAGAACTATTGTGTAGACTTACCTTTTTCTGTTCTGTTTCCTCTCACAGCCGGCTGCATTGCTCAGAAGATGGGGCTGCCTATCCAGCTGGTTGCTGCTGTAAATAAAAATGATATCATTCACAGAGCCATTCAACATGGAGACTTCTCATTGGGAGAAACAGAGATGACATTAGCCTCTGCAATGGATATCCAGGTATTAAATGTTATACAGCTGACACCTTCTATATGTTTTCAGAGTGCTTATCTTGTAGAGGTGGCAGGAACAGCAGCCTGGGCAAGTCAATCCAGACAACCGGCCAACGGGCCCACTTTCTGGCAAAGTCCAACCCATCTCCACATTTCATTTTTGTCACATGCTATTGTAGTTTTTCCGTCCTTTATGGACCCTAAGCATTGCATCTGCAGGTCTATAGATGAATGGAAATAGATGTAAGGGAGCTGTTTAATCGTTCAAAGCATTTGTCTTTCTGTCCAACCAGTTCTGAGATTCAAACAGCTCTGCCACAGACCACAACCATGCCTGGAGGACAGAAGACCTGAAATTCTCTGCTCCACTTCCATAACACTTGCAGATGTCCACCCCACATCACCCTGTGATTTGACAATAAAAGGACAAGCAGCAGAAAGATGAGTCTTCATTAAAAAAGTGATAAAAAATATATTTTTATAAGTATTTTTATTATAACAAAATGTAGGGGAAACCATTTTTGCAACATTTTCAGTCTTTTTTTTTTTTTCCTTTTATAGTAAAAAAATAAAGAAAAAAACAAAACAATGGTTTCTAAATACATTAAAAAGAAAGCTCTACCTATCTAAATGATATATACAAAATTAATGTTTGTACAGTGTGTCATGACATGAGTAATTGTCAGTCAAACTATCAATGAAACCTGAAAATGGCTTTCTAATGAAAGGGTACTACAGGCTGGTGCTCACGTTGTTCGAGACCCTACAAGTGGAAAAAATACCTCTTGATCTGCAGAAATGCATTCAACAACTAATTCCTGTTTTAAGCTGACAACACGCAGCATTTTTGTGGACTGAGTGGTGTCAGCCCTGCTCAGTTGTCTGTTATTAAACAACTCAACCTCTTCCACTGTTTTCATCTGTACAACATAGAGCAGCCTTTCTCAACCTATTAACCCCAGAGGAATCTGTGAAATAATTTCGTAGGTCTCATGGAACCCTTGGTATGAATAGTCAATTGGGTCTATTGGAAAAATGTGTCGTACCTTGGTGGTCAGTGGGAAGATTGCCCTCCTTAGAGTGGTGGCTTCAATGACGCCCTTACAGTCAGCTAAAAAGATCATTGGTGTCTTTCTACTGACTCTGCCAAGTGGTTATGGACCTGCAACTATGAAGGCACCATGATAAGGGACACAGCTCAAGGAACTTCCAGCAACCTCTGGAGGAACCCTCAGCTGAGAATGGCTGACAAAGACAGTAATTATTCTGTATTCCAAAGATAAGGACTAGGAGGGCTAATTTCTCTCCTTAAAGTGTTACTAAACTCACAACAATAATATCAGCCTGTATATGCAGTAAAGCATGCTTGTTATACTCACTGTGGAACCTAAGGGGTTAATCATCTGCACTGTGTAAAAAGGATGTTTGATCCTATCTTCTCTCTTCCTCCCCTTTTTCAAGCGACCACCTCTTATCTCCTGATAAGACAGACTGAACCGTAGGTATTTTGCACATGCTCAGTTTGGTGTGTATTACTAGAAAGGTTTTTTTTTTTTTCTTGGGAGAGTGCATGTGATGAGCACAGGGACAATCAGCACTGGTCAGACAGAGGTCAGGGGTTCTGCATCCTACTATAGCAAAAAGAAAACTCCTACAAGCTTTAGCTGGAAACTAATAAAATCACAAGACTGCTCTAACTGCTGATGAGAAAAGGTATTTAGCAGTTTACATTTACTAAAATAATTGCATTTCCATGTTGTGTGTAGTGTGGGAGACTGGATATAGTGAATGCAGGGTCCAGGGAGATCATATATAGTGAATGCGGGGTCCTGGGAGACCATATATAGTGAATGCAGGGTCCAGGGAGACCGGATATAGTGAATGCAGGGTCCAGGGAGATCATATATAGTGAATGCGGGGTCCTGGGAGACCATACATAGTGAATGCAGGGTCCAGGGAGACCGGATATAGTGAATGTGGGGTCCGGGGAGACCCGGATATAGTGAATGTGGGGTCCGGGGAGACCGGATATAGTGAATGCGGGGTCCGGGGAGACCGGATATAGTGAATGTGGGGTCCGGGGAGACCGGATATAGTTAGTGCAGGGTCCGGGGAGACCAAATATAGTGAATGCAGGGTCCAGGGAGACCGGATATAGTGAATGCAGGGTCCGGGGAGACCCGATATAGTGAATGCAGGGTCTGGGGAGATCCGATATAGTGAATGCAGGGTCCGGGGAGACCAGATATATAGTGAATGCGGGGTCTGGGGAGACCAGATATAGTGAATGGGGGGTCCGGGGAGACCGGATATAGTTAATGTGGGGTCTGGGGAGACCGGATATAGTGAATGCGGGGTCCGGGGAGACCGGATATAGTGAATGTGGGGTCCGGGGAGACCGGATATAGTTAGTGCAGGGTCCGGGGAGACCAAATATAGTGAATGCAGGGTCCAGGGAGACCGGATATAGTGAATGCAGGGTCCGGGGAGACCCGATATAGTGAATGCAGGGTCCGGGGAGACCCGATATAGTGAATGCAGGGTCCGGGGAGACCAGATATATAGTGAATGTGGGGTCTGGGGAGACCGGATATAGTGAATGCGGGGTCCGGGGAGACCGGATATAGTGAATGCGGGGTCTGGGAAAACCGGATATAGTGAATGCGGGGTCTGGGGAGACCGGATATAGTGAATGCAGGGTCCGGGGAGACCGGATATAGTGAATGCAGGGTCCGGGGAGACCGGATATAGTGAATGCGGGGTCCGGAGAGACCGGATATAGTGAATGTGGGGTCCGGGGAGACCGGATATAGTTAGTGCAGGGTCCGGGGAGACCAAATATAGTGAATGCAGGGTCCGGAGAGACCAAATATAGTGAATGCAGGGTCCGGGGAGACTGGATATAGTGAATGCAGGGTCCGGGGAGACCAGATATAGTGAATGCAGGGTCCGGGGAGAGCAGATATAGTGAATGCAGGGTCCGGGGAGACCGGATATAGTGAATGCAGGGTCCGGGGAGACCAGATATAGTGAATGCAGGGTCCGGGGAGACCAGATATAGTGAATGCAGGGTCCTGGGAGACCAGATATAGTGAATGCAGGGTCCGGGGAGACCAGATATAGTGAATGCAGGGTCCGGGGAGACCAGATATAGTGAATGCAGGGTCCGGGGAGAGCAGATATAGTGAATGCAGGGTCCGGGGAGAGCGGATGTAGTGAATGCAGGGTCCGGGGAGACCGGATGTAGTGAATGGAGGGTCCGGGGAGAGCAGATGTAGTGAATGCAGGGTCCGGGGTTTAGTAACACTTTAAGATAACAGAGGAAGTATGCACAGGACAACCCTGAATATTTCCAGGATCAAGTGATATCAAACAGATATAACAAAACACTTACAATTGTATAATTGACAAATTAAAAAGGTGCAAATAAGAGAAGTTCATTATTAGGGTTTTCATACACCTTAAAGAATAAGTTCACCTTTCGAAACATGTTACATGTTATACCCATATTCTGCGTGTAACATGTTCTGGAAGGAGTGGCCCCCCTTCCCCCAATGTGACAGCCCCCTCCCCTTCCCCCACTAGCTGTCACAATTTAAAAAAAAGTGTTTGTGCAGGGCTCTGCCTTCCTGTGTCACTCATTCACAGTATGCTGTGAATGGGAAGAATACAAGTTCCCACATCCTCTGTGGCTGTTGTCTTGTAGTTCTCAATAAACTACCACGGCTCTGTTGAGTGCTCTGGTAGTTCATTGATTCTTTGTCAGTGTGTATCTGCTTGCCCATATGATGTACGAGCAGACAGCTTACACCGACAGTCTGCAGTTCTGCATGGCACCGGTGATCTGCTGGTGCAATGCTTTCCAGGCTCACAGAACAAAAAATAGTAAATGCACATTTTTATTACCTGCAAAAAAAATGTGCAATTATTATTTTTTGTTAGAGGTGATTGCAGCCGTATTAGTGCATTTGCGACAGAAACAATTGAGTACTGTCCGTGATACTTTTTTTTATTTGCACGGAGTATGTCCCCTTCTTCAAGGTCCAAGTAGTACCGTTATGATGGGTCTGTTATGATGGGTCCCATCATAACAGTACTGCTTGGACTTTGAAGAAGGGGACATACCCCGTGCAAATAAAAAAAAGTATCACGGACAGTACTCAATTGTTTATTTTTTGTTAAAAAGTGAACTTATCCTTTTAACCTGTTACATTTTTTTTATGAGATTGGGTGGATAGCTCTATAAATATCTCTGTTTTACCCCCTTAGGACCTATATAGTGCAAATCTTAAAGTGTCTTGTGCTAATTGTAAACACACTTATATTAATTATAAAACATCCATTCATATGTGTGAACTACCAAATGTGGCTTTCACCTGTGCAAACAAATCTTATGTTTTTCACAAGATGCCACAGGTGGAAGCCTCCTGTGTTCACTAAGCAGCACGGCAACCACTTGGCATGGGATCCAGGAGCTAATAGAAATCACTGTAGTAGCTGTGCCTACTACAGTGATTTCTGTCTCCAGGGGGATTTTCCAGAAATGGCACATACATGCTTACGCAGGGCCCTCTGATTCCTCCTGTATTCATTTGTATTGTAATTGTATTGTCCAAGCTGGATCAATGTCACTACTCACCACATACCTTGAATTCAGCTTTAAAGATCTGTTCTCTGCTGACATCTAGTGGAGAAATAGCAGAATGCAATTAATATTTTACTGCCTGTCACCCAATACAAAATTAAAGGCACAACCACCTTTCCAGACTTTTGCTGTAAACCCCATTTCACATGAGGTGGATTACATTCTTATCAGCAGGGGATCAGCTCACAGGTCCCCTGCTGATTGGTGCAGAGCGGGCAGATGACACATCCATAATAACAAAAATCACCAGCACCAAAAAATAATGTGAAATAATTCTTAACCTCCCTGGAGGTATTCCTGAGTTTAGCTCGGGTAAAGTTTCAGCACCACATGCGGTAACCCCGAGCTACACTCGGGAATACAATGCAGCATTGCTCCGGGATCCCTCGATCATTTACCTTGTTCTGCACTACTGCGATGTCCCCCCTGCAGCGTCCCCAGCCATCTCCTCCAGCCAATGCCGGCATCTGTCTTCCGGGTTCCATTCCCTGCGACGTCGGGACGTACGGGTCTTACGGGGATGTAACCGACAGGAAATTTAAAAAAGTGACATTCCCTAAATACATTAAAATCACATAGTAAAACATTCCTGTATCAAACCATTTCACATACATTTTGTCCCGAGTGCTTTGTCCTGTGCACTGCCTGCATTTTTACTGTTCTTTCTGCCTGGAAACAGAGAAACGTCCATGGTGTCCAAAAAGCGTCCCTTTAGGTCAAAAGCGGTTTTAGACCAGCTAGAGAACAGCGATAGTAAATCAGAACCACTTGCAGAATTGAATGATAATGATTCGTGGGGAAACAATTTTGCGACTTTGTTAAGTGATGTGCGAACTTGGTGCTATATTTCAAATTTCAGTGTTTTTGGTTTGATTACATTATTGAATTAAATTTATTATTATTATATTATTTTTTATGATTATTTATTAAATTATAATTTATAATTTCGCGTTTCAAATTTTAACATACCCGGGATGTTTACTAGGCTCTTGTTCAGACAGTTTTCAGTGAGATATTAAGAGAATTACAGGCCTACAATAAAAAAATGACATATTTCCATGCAAAAAAATGTACCGCTTTGAGCACAGAAATATGAACATAATGAGACCGCTAGGGAGGCTACTATGTAAAATGTTGCTGCTCCTTTGTGATATCAATAATAAAAATAATATATATATATATAAAACAGCACAAACAAATATTAGATATATATATTAACTCACAAAAACTCAATTAGTGCAGAAAAAAAATATTTCTGCAGAAAATTTTTTTTTGTTGAGATGGTCCCAAATATATTAGATAGGATATGATAGGATAAAGTCCTTATTCCAAAACCCTTGACCAGTGATCTTTGCTCGCCCTGGAGATTGGAGGCTGATTACAATTACAATGTGTATCTCTGAGGCATTGAGTGAAAGGCAATAGTCTTACCTACAACTGGGGATTTCTGCCTAAACCTTGAGATTGGAGGCTGATCCGAGGGGGATCTTGGATTCATGAGTCCATAAAATTTATGGCATTTCATTCACCTATATCTGGGGAGTGCGGTGTGTGATAATACCACAAATGGGTGTGAATTCTGGTCAAGGGTCTTGGAATAAGGACTTTATCCTATCTATTATATCCTATCTAATATATTTGGAGTGGGACTATCTCAACAAAAAAAAATTTTTCTGCACAAATATTTTTTCTGCACTAGATGACACATCCATGTCCACTCACTATCTGCAGAGTGACCACTCAGTTTCTGCAGAGCAGACACGGACAGAACCTGCTCTGCTCTTTTTGGGCAACTGGTAGTTAATAGACTCCACTGTCCTTTTTACACCCCACTTCCCTTCGATCAGCTCTGCCTAAATGGAAGAGGATAGATTCCCTTCTGACCCGATCGGACCAGGAGGTAGGCGGGTGTAAATGGACACAAGTCCATTTTTACCCCCACTGTCCATAGGTATACATGGACCTTCTGACGAGGTGCCAGGTCTACCGGAAAAACTGACAGGTGGACCTGATTTGATTGCCCGTGTGAAAAGGGCCTAAGTCTTGCTGCTAGAACTGTGATTAATCTGGGAACAGAAGACGCCAATCACTTATTGACTGACACTGTTCTTGGTCCACTAAAAAGAACATCAATTCATGTTTTATCTTTTATAGGAGCCTTACAACATGGAAAGGACATTGTGGCTAGTTGCTGATGGGGACTGTGGAAAAATTAAAGCCATGATGGAAGAATTCAACGCTAAAAAACAGCTCCGATTACCAGCAGACCTTCACCAAAAGGTAGATTATAGGCATTATAATTAAACATTCGTTATTTAGTTGCTTCTGTTTTACATATTGGGGTGGATTTACTAAAGGCTAATAGATTGTACCCTTTAAAATTGCAGTTGCTCCAGAGCTTAGTGAATGAGGTAAAGCTTTACTTTGCAAAGAATACCCAATCACATGCAAGGAAAATAAAAAACAGCATTTTTGCTTGCACGTGATTGGATGATGGAAGTCAGCAGAGCTTCCCCTCATTCACTAAGCTCTGGAGCAACTGCACTTGTAAAATGCAGTCTATTTGTCTTTAGTAAATCCACTTCACTGGGTTGCCAACATTTTGGTTTTTACATGGTTTTGACTTCCAGGAATCATGCACATTGGGCATGTGCTGCTGTTTTTGGTGTTTTTTTTTTTACAGCCAGTAAACTCCCCAGCATGTTATCCTATGACAATTTTCCTTTGTGACACATTGGGGTTGATTTACTAAAGGCAAATAGACTGTGCACTCTGCAAGTGCAGTTGCTCCAGAGCTTAGGAAATGAGGCAAAGCTTCCCTTTGCCAAGAATACCCAATTAGGCTGGCCATACATTATACAATTTTCTGTCCAATTTCTGCCAAATTCCCTTTAGATTTACCTTCAACTATGTAGCTCAAGAGCCTACCTAAGGCTGGCCATACATTATACAATTTTCTGTCCAATTTCTGCCCAATTCCCTTTAGATTTACCTTTAACTATGTAGTGCAAGAGCTTACCTAAGGCTGGCCATACATTATACAATTTTCTTGAGATTTTTACTTTAGATTTACCAAAACCATATAATATGTGGTCAAACCTAAACAACACTTTCAGTTGTATCCAATTAGGCAGGCCCATGCGCTACATAAGTTAAAGTTTTATTTAAGCCATGCGCTACATAGTTGAAGGTAAATCTAAAGGAAAATGGGCAGAAAATGGACAGAAAATTGTATAATGTATGGGCAGCCTAATTGGATACAATTGAAAGTGTTGTTAGTTTTGACCTCCTATTATATGTTTTTTTTGTAAATCTAAACCAAAAACCTCAAGAAAATTGTATAATGTATGGCCAGCCTTACATGCAAAGAAACTAAAAAACCAGCACTTTTGCTTGTACATGATTGGATGATGGAAGTCAGCTGAGCTGCTGCTCATTTCCTAAGCTCTGGAGCAACTGCACTTACAGAGTGCACAGTCTAATTGCCTTTAGTAAATCATCCCCATAGGCTTTACTCAGCGTTTTTTGGAAGGGGAATTTTCTGGCTGGAAAAACCCCAAAACTAGTGGGTTTCAAGAGGAGTTTTTTAGCTGTAAAAATGCTCTAACGCCGGTAAATGCAGTAAAACGCAGCAAACTGGTGTTTTTGAGCCAACATTTTTTATGTGTAAAAAACGTGTCTAAACGCAACAAAACAACACTAATGTAAAGAACGTGGTAAAACGTGCATTTTTATGGCGACTTTATAGGTGTCAGAGGAAAATCCCAGATGGACTGTTTTGTTGGTAGTCAGTAGTGGCTGAGCTGTGAGCACCCCGAGTCCAAGTGTAGATAGTGTACCCTCCCAGTCACCAGACGAAATTAAACGCTCACCTTCGGGGTATGACAAAAAAAGGTCAAAAATCGCATTTCCCTTCTGGGGCATGCAAGCACTGAAGGCTCCATTCAGTCTCGAACTGTATGTTATCAATCAAACTACATATGGAAAGAGGCAAAAACAGAAGGATAGGGCTCTCCGTATAATATACTTTTATTAAAATATAAAAAACACACTTACAAAGGAGGCAAAACGTGCATAACCGAGTGCTCTAGATCACAGTGCATAGATGCAAGATAGCCGTGGGTGACGTCATAGGCGTGGCTCCTCCCCCGTACACATTACATCCTAAGACCGGACTTCATCAGCGGGAACGGGAACAGAGCCAATCAGCACTGTCCAGGCAGAGGGTCAGGGGTTATGCAGCCTCATAGGACAGTCATTGCAGAACGAAAACTCCTCCAATAAGCTTTAACTAGTGCTCTGATAGCAGTCACAAGACTGCTATATACTGCTGATGAGAAAAGGTATTTAGCAGTTTATCTTTACTAAAATAATTGCATTTCCATGTTCTGTGTACTGTGGGAGACCAGATATAGTGAATGCAGGGTCCGGGGAGACCATATATAGTGAATGCAGGGTACTGGGAGACCAGACATAGTGAATGCAGGGTCCTGGGAGACCAGATATAGTGAGTGCAGGGTCCGGGGAAACCAGATATAGTGAAAGCAGGGTCCGGGGAGACCAGATATAGTGAACGTAGGGTCCGGGGAGACCAGATATAGTGAATGCAGGGTCCGGGGAGACCAGATATAGTGAATGCGGGGTCCGGGGAGACCAGATATAGTGAACGCGGGGTCCGGGGAGATCAGATATAGTGAACGCAGGGTCCGGGGAGACCAGATATAGTGAACGCGGGGTCCGGGGAGATCAGATATAGTGAACGCAGGGTCCGGGGAGATCAGATATAGTGAACGCAGGGTCCGGGGAGACCAGATATAGTGACTGCGGGGTCCGGGGAGACCATATATAGTGGATGCAGGGTCCGGGGAGAGCAGATATAGTGACTGTAGGGTCCAGGGGAGACCAGATATAATGACTGCAGGGTCCAGGGGAGACCATATATAGTGGATGCAGGGTCCGGGGAGACCAGATATAGTGAATGCACGGTCCGGGGAGACCAGATATAGTGACTGCAGGGTCCAGGGGAGACCAGATATAATGACTGCAGGGTCCAGGGGAGACCAGATATAATGACTGCAGGGTCCAGGGGAGACCATATATAGTGGATGTAGGGTCCAGGGAGACCAGATATAGTGAACGCAGGGTCCGGGGAGACCAGATATAGTGACTGCGGGGTCCGGGGAGACCAGATATAGTGAATGCGGGGTCTGGGGGAGACCATATATAGTGGATGCAGGCTCCGGGGAGACCAGATATAGTGACTGCAGGGTCCAGGGGAGACCAGATATAATGACTGCAGGGTCCAGGGGAGACCATATATAGTGACTGCAGGGTCCAGGGGAGACCAGATATAATGACTGCAGGGTCCAGGGGAGACCAGATATAATGACTGCAGGGTCCAGGGGAGACCAGATATAGTGACTGCAGGGTCCAGGGGAGACCAGATATAATGACTGCAGGGTCCAGGGGAGACCAGATATAATGACTGCAGGGTCCAGGGGAGACCAGATATAATGACTGCAGGGTCCAGGGGAGACCAGATATAATGACTGCAGGGTCCAGGGGAGACCAGATATAGTGACTGCAGGGTCCAGGGGAGACCAGATATAGTGACTGCAGGGTCCAGGGGAGACCAGATATAATGACTGCAGGGTCCAGGGGAGACCAGATATAATGACTGCAGGGTCCAGGGGAGACCAGATATAGTGAATGCAGGGTCCGGGGAGACCGGATATAGTAAAAGCAGGGTCCAGGGAGACCAGATATAGTGAACGTAGGGTCCGGGGAGATCAGATATAGTGAACGCAGGGTCCGGGGAGACCAGATATAGTGAACGCAGGGTCCGGGGAGACCAGATATAGTGACTGCGGGGTCCGGGGAGACCAGATATAGTGAATGCAGGGTCCGGGGGAGACCATATATAGTGGATGCAGGGTCCGGGGAGACCAGATATAGTGACTGCAGGGTCCAGGGGAGACCAGATATAATGACTGCAGGGTCCAGGGGAGACCATATATAGTGAACGCAGGGTCCGGGGAGACCAGATATAGTGAACGCAGGGTCCGGGGAGACCAGAAATAGTGAACACAGGGTCCGGGGAGACCAGATATAGTGACTGCGGGGTCCGGGGAGACCAGATATAGTGAATGCAGGGTCCGGGGGAGACCATATATAGTGGATGCAGGGTCCGGGGAGACCAGATATAGTGACTGCAGGGTCCAGGGGAGACAAGATATAATGACTGCAGGGTCCAGGGGAGACCATATATAGTGGATGCAGGGTCCGGGGAGACTAGATATAGTGAATGCGGGGTCCGGGGAGACCAGATATAGTGACTGCAGGGACCAGGGGAGACCAGATATAGTGGATGTAGGGTCCGGGGAGACCAGATATAGTGACTGCGGGGTCCGGGGAGACCATATATAATGACTGCAGGGTCCAGGGGACACCAGATATAGTGGATGCAGGGTCCAGGGGAGACCAGATATAATGACTGCAGGGTCCAGGGGAGACCATATATAGTGGATGCAGGGTCCAGGGGAGACCAGATATAATGACTGCAGGGTCCAGGGGAGACCATATATAGTGGATGCAGGGTCCAGGGGAGACCAGATATAATGACTGCAGGGTCCAGGGGAGACCAGATATAATGACTGCAGGGTCCAGGGGAGACCATATATAGTGGATGCAGGGTCCAGGGGAGACCAGATATAATGACTGCGGGGTCCAGGGGAGACCAGATATAGTGAATGCAGGGTCCGGGGAGACCAGATATAGTGAACGTAGGGTCCGGGGAGACCAGATATAGTGAACGCAGGGTCCGGGGAGACCAGATATAGTGAACGCAGGGTCCGGGGAGACCAGATATAGTGACTGCGGGGTCCGGGGAGACCAGATATAGTGAATGCAGGGTCCGGGGGAGATCATATATAGTGAATGCAGGGTCCGGGGAGACCAGATATAGTGAATGCAGGGTCCGGGGAGACCAGATATAGTGACTGCAGGGTCCAGGGGAGACCAGATATAATGACTGCAGGGTCCAGGGGAGACCATATATAGTGGATGCAGGGTCCGGGGAGACCAGATATAGTGAATGCGGGGTCCGGGGAGACCAGATATAGTGACTGCAGGGTCCAGGAGAGACCAGATATAATGACTGCAGGGTCCAGGGGAGACCATATATAGTGGATGTAGGGTCCGGGGAGACCAGATATAGTGACTGCGGGGTCCGGGGAGACCAGATATAGTGAATGCGGGGTCTGGGGGAGACCATATATAGTGGATGCAGGGTCCAGGGGAGACCAGATATAATGACTGCAGGGTCCAGGGGAGACCAGATATAATGACTGCAGGGTCCAGGGGAGACCAGATATAGTGAATGCAGGGTCCGGGGAGACCAGATATAGTGACTGCAGGGTCCAGGGGAGACCAGATATAATGACTGCAGGGTCCAGGGGAGACCATATATAGTGACTGCAGGGTCCAGGGGAGACCAGATATAGTGAATGCAGGGTCCGGGGAGACCAGATGTAGTGAATGCAGGGTCCGAGAGACCGGATATAGTAAGTTCAGGGTCCAGGGGAGACCAGATATAGTGAATGCAGGGTCCGGGGAGACCGGATATAGTGAATGCAGGGTCCTGGGAGACCGGATATAGTGAATGCAGGGTCTGGGGAGACCGGATATAGTGAATGCAGGGTCTGGGGAGACCGGATATAGTGAATGCAGGGTCTGGGGAGACCGGATATAGTGAATGCAGGATCTGGGGAGACCGGATATAGTGAATGCAGGATCTGGGGAGACCGGATATAGTGAATGCAGGATCTGGGAAGACCAGATATAGTGAATGCAGGGTCCGGGGAGACCAGACATAGTGAATGCAGGGTCCAGGGAGACCAGATATAGTTAATGCAGGGTGCGGGGAGACCAAATATAGTGAATGCAAGGTGCGGGGAGAGCGGATATAGTGGATAAGGGGGTCCGGGGAGACCAGATATAGTGAATGCAGGGTACTGGGAGACCAGATATAGTGAATGCAGGGTGCGGGGAGACCGGATATAGTGAATGCAGGGTCCGGAGAGACCAGATATAGTGAATGCAGGGTCCTGGGAGACCAGATATAGAGAATGCAGGGTCCGGGGAGACCAGATATAGTGAATGCAGGGTCCGGGGAGACCAGATATAGTGAATGCAGGGTCCTGGGAGACCAAATATAGTGAATGCAGGGTCCGGGGAGACCAGATATAGTGAATGCAGGGTCCGGGGATACCAGATATAGTGAATGCAGGGTCCGGGGAGACCAGATATAGAGAATGCAGGGTCCGGGGAGACCAGATAGAGTGAATGCAGGGTCCAGGGAGACCAGATATAGAGAATGCAGGGTCCGGGGAGACCAGATATAGAGAATGCAGGGTCCAGAGTTTAGTAACACTTTAAGCTTTAATAAACTTAGCCGGTTTGTTACTGTATTTGCTGCTTTTTTAATTATTTACACTGTATGTTGTCTTCTGTTGCAGAGAAAGGAGCAACTGGTCAAAAACTGAAATTACATTGTAGTAGGTTTCTGAGATTTAGGGCTATTCAATCTTTTTGCATTCTATGTCCCATTGGAGAGATTTCTCTTCACTTCCTGTCTTGTAGACCCTACAGGAAATGAGAGGAAATTTCTCCAAAAAGAGTGAATGCTGTTTTAGAAAATTGTCACCTCTTGGGAGACTTCTCCATTCTTCTTGTTCTGGTGATAATTTAAACTTTTGGATTTTTCCTTACTACTGGTCCTGGTAACCACAGGCGTCAGGAAGATTACAGAGAGCGGATCTCTCTATCATATACTGTACTCAAACAGCAATAAAAACCTGAACGGGATTCTAGTCCCTCGCCACTTTATTCAAAGCAGAAAAAATGTAGACTTTGGATACTGCACACTTATGGTGACATCTAGTGGGGAAGTAACAGTATGCAGGCCACATTTTTATTTACTACAGTTGTGTTAGGTTCTAGGCCAGGGGTCTCCAAACTTTCGAAACAAAGGGCCAGTTTACTGACTTTCATATATGAGGGAGGCCGGACTGTGGCCAGTGGGAGTAGAAAAATTACATAATTGATGTCAATGAGAAAAAAATTTCCCCTTCATTGATGTCAGTGAGAAAAATAGTGCCCCATCATTGGTGTCAGTGAGAGAACTAGTGCCATATCATTGGTGTCAGAGGGAGGAGTAGTGCCCCATCATTGGTGTCGGTGAGATGAATAGTGCCCAATCATTGCAGACAGTGAGAGGAATAGTGCCCCATCATTGGTGTCAGTGAGATGAATAGTGCCCCATCAGTGCTGTCAGTAGGAGGAATTGTGTTCCATCAATGGTCTCAGTGGGAAGAATAGAGCCCCATCAATGGTCTCAGCGGGAAGAATAGAGCCCCATCATTGGTGTCAGTGGGAGGAATTGTGCCCCATCATTGGTGTCAGTGGAAGGACTAGTGTCTCCTATCAGTGGTAGGATTAAGCAGATAAAAGCAAGCAAAGGGTCACATCTGGCCTGCAGGCCACAGTTTAGAGACCCCTGTTCTAGACCAATACTAAGTAGCCTGCTAACCAAATAGGTTCTAGGCCAGGGGTCTCCAAAACTTTCGAAACAAAGGGCCAGTTTACTGACTTTCATAAATGAGCAGGGCCGTACAGTGGCCAGTGGTAGAAAAATGACATCATTGATGTCAATAAGAAAAAATTCCCCCTTCATTGATGTCAGTGAGAAAAATAGTGCCCCATCATTGGTGTCAGTGAGAGGAATAGTGCCTCATCATTGGTGTCAAAGGGAGGAGTAGTGCCCCATCATTAGTGTCGGTGAGATGAATAGTGCCCAATCATTGCCGTCAGTGGGAGGAATAGTGCCCCATCATTGGTGTCAGTGGGAGGAATAGTGCCCCATCATTGGTGTCAGTGGGAAGAATAGTGCCCAGTCATTGCCGTCAGTGAGAGGAATAGTGCCCCATCATTGGTGTCAGTGAGATGAATAGTGCCCCATCATTGGTGTCAGTGAGATGAATAGTGCCCAGTCATTGCCGTCAGTGAGAGGAATAGTGCCCCATCATTGGTGTCAGTGGGAGGAATAGTGCCCCATCATTGGTGTCAGTGGGAGGAATAGCGCCCCATCATTGGTGTCAGTGGGAGGAATAGTGCCCCATCATTGGTGTAGGTGAGATGAATAGTGCCCAGTCATTGCCGTCAGTGAGAGGAATAGTGCCCATCATTGGTATAGGTGAGAGGAATAGTGCCCATCATTGGTGTAGGTGAGATGAATAGTGCCCAGTCATTGCCGTCAGTGAGAGGAATAGTGCCCCATTATTGGTGTCAGTGGGAGGAATAGTGCCCCATCATTGGTGTCAGTGGGAGGAATAGTGCCCAGTCATTGCCGTCAGTGAGAGGAATAGTGCCCCATCATTGGTGTCAGTGGGAGGAATTGTGTTCCATCAATGGTCTCAGTGGGAGGAATAGAGCCCCATCAGTGCTGCCAGTAGGAGGAATTGTGTTCCATCAATGGTCTCAGTGGGAGGAATAGAGCCCCATCATTGGTGTCAGTGGGAGGATTTGTGTCTCATCATTGGTGTCAGTGGAAGGACTAGTGCCTCCTATCATTGTAGGATTAGGCAGATGAAGGCAAGCAAAGGGCCACAGTTTAGAGACCCCTGTTCTAGACCAATACTAAGTAGCCTGCTAACCCAATAGGATCCAGTGATATCATTGTGAGAACTGGCACACTGTAGTATGTCATGGCTGGCTGTGTCTGATGCATTTACAGAGTTATCTGTCATTGTTTGGATATACAGCTGATACCAGAAAATTCAGTCTTCCAATTGGAAAAAAGCAGCTAGTTACCCATTGAATTACACTGTCCCTGGCCTACTAAACTAAACCGTAGGTCAACTTTCGTTTTTTTGTTTTGTTTTTCAGGAGTGATGATAAAAAAAGTTGAATCTTAAAGGAGGCTGACATTACTGAATTCTTCCTTTGTAATGCTAATTGCCTGACAGTTATGTCTTTATGAAATTGACAGTCTTTGTTATGAATCAATGATCCAGAACAATTATGCAGATCAGAAATGTGGACTTTCCCCTGACTTCTCTAGATGCATACTTGTTCAAGACCAGTAATTTAGAAGGCACTGGGGCAAAAGAACGTCAACTGAATCACATTTGGAGAAGGAAGCTGAGTTTTTGCCCCTTTTGTCCTATAATGACATTTCTGTCCAACAGGCCCAGGTTACTTAAAGCAAAATTAAAAGTGCTCTCTGGTAATGTCTGCATGACATTTTGTGAATGGCTGGGGGTGATGAGCCAGCTACCCATAATGATCTGTGGAACTGTAAGTTTCAGTGCTGAAAGTTTGGCACTGACAGCTCTGTGAAAAGTTAATGAAGCTACATGTTTCAAACAAGGAAGCAGCAACCAGACATGGGACAGATTGCTAAGAGGTCATTTATTTTTAAAGTGCAAATATGTAAACATAGATTTTGGCACACTAAGAAGAAAAAAACAGATGTATACTGTGATGGCTAGTATATTAACCACACAAGTAAAGTCCAATGGTGGTTAAGAGATGGCCTGTGTCAGGGGAAAAGATAAGGAAGTCCTGGAAAATGTGCCAATGCCCAATATGGCCACACTCTCCCTCTCTCCACATGGCAGCCATCTTTAAACCTGGAAGTGCCCAGTGGCTTCTATGGAAAGAAGCCGGGAACATTCATGCAGGCTTAGGTGCAGTAAATATTTAAATTTTAACAATGTTTGCTAAAGCATACAGGTTATGTAGTAATGTCAACAATTTGGAATAGGGAACCTTTTTAAATAAGGGAACCTGCACCACTTTGGCATGCTTCTGGCAAGTGAATGGTAAGGGACAGGGACCTGCATGTGAGAGAGAGAGTGGAAAACAGGGAAAAGTTCCTGAGGAGGAGTAGGGACATTTATGGGTAGGCTCCTTGGTTATTGCAAATCCTCCGGTGTTTGGAGCTGGTGGGAAGTGCTGCTTCATCCTAGATACCTCTTCTGGAACTGCTACCCCTGCTAGCCGAAGCTGTTTTCTGGTAACACAGCTGCTAAATCCAATATTGACCTATTCTGCACCGCTCTGCAAATATAGAATATATCCACACAGGGCTTTTTCTGCTCAGAAAATACATGCCATGACCCCAAACCCCCCTCTTGATCATGTTTTTTTCCATTTCAGTGGCCAGAATAAATTTATATTCTGGTCAATGAAATGAATAAACGCCCAAGTGCCTGACACGCCTAAACACATTTGCAATAATGAGGCGTATGAGCATTTTTGAAGCTGCTTTCCTCCTGTCAAGAGAAGAGCATTTACAAAAGCCCCAGTGTGCATGAAGCCTTAGTTCTCCATTGGAGTGGAGACCCCTCCAGTCTGCTTATTAACCTGAGATGCTTGATCGTGTTTGGCACTAGCTGACAACAGTAGTACAGTAGCAGTCATTTCTCCACTGTTTTGTGCCATACCAATACAAACAAAAGAAATAAATATGAGAATGCCTAAACATTTGTAATAGCAATAATTTTCTGTGCAAAGTAGTGCATTATCTGATAGAAATACAGGGGTGCCAATATTTTTGTCCATGACTGTATTTTTGCCATGGACTGTTCTTCACACACATCTTCAGTTCTGCAGGGCATGACTACAGTTTTTGAAACACTTCAGCATATATTAGCTGATCTTTACCCAGACCCAGGGGCGGACTGACAACTCATGGGGCCCCCGGGCAAAAGGGGATCATGGGGCCCCTGTGTCCTTGCCCACACCCAAAAAATCCTATGAAAAAGCCAATGAAAGATACCAGGGGCATCTCATGGGGCCCCCTACTGACCCCGGACCCTTGGGCAGTGCCCGAATGGTCAGTTCGCCCCTGCCCAGTCCTGATAATTTTGGAAGGCTGTGAACAAATTTTAGATCTGTCTGCTTTGCGGAAATTTTCCAAGTGACTTCTGGTCCCTCTGATGTGTTAACTTGTGAAAACAAATTTTGGAAGAGAACACAAAACCTGCCCACAGCTGAGAGTGTTGGTGTACCTAAAGATTTGAGAAGGGTCAATGGCAGCTTGAGCTAGATTCAGGCCAGTTGGGGTCTGCCTCTTGCTTCCAGTGACAATTCCAGAATAACTGTCACATTTATAAAAGATCTTTGATTTTCATTGTTTTTCATGAAATAAGAAGTCCACTATGTCCTGTCATCTGCTGGCAAATCAGGCTGGAACATTTCTGTTTTCCAAGTCTGCCTGCTTCCTCTCTATTCTGTACTCTGTACTTCTCTCTGTATTCTCACGTTATTATCTTTTAACCTTCCATTCACATTCTTCATGTTTTTTCTTTTATCCAGTTGCTTTTATCAGTTCAGCTCAATTACACTAGTTTTAGATTACAAGATCAATAGTCAGCCTATGGGACTTTGAGAATGGGACAGGTAACCTGAAAATAATGTGTTTCCCGGTTCAATAAAAACACAATCATTTGATACTGTTAGAATAAAGTGTCAGCTTTTCACAGGATTTTTTGAAGCTTTAGTTGGAGATTTTGGTCAGATGGCACGGTGGATAGAAGATGTACTTAAACATAGTACAGGGGCAAGAGGCAGACATGATTTACAGTTGTTCTAATCGAAATTCATAAAGGCAAGGATAGTTTTCCGATGTGAAATGGCTTACACAAGTCACCTTTACTCTATATCAACAAAGACTGTCAATAACACCTAACTTTACTGTATGTATCCATGTCACTCAGGTGATGGCTAATCATATAGAAGACACGAACCCTTTAACATTCTTAAATTCTCCAATATTAATGGGTCTTAAAGGAACCCTTTTAATGAGAGGAATGCAGAAACTGCCATTGCTGACCTTTCCTTCTGGAAATGGTAGCTGCCTGTCATGCTGACCATTGACCCTCAATTCATTGCAGACTCAGAACAAGTTTTCAGATAAGAAGTTCTGACTTTACTCTTACTTTATTGATCTGTATACTTGGTACTTGATAGGAGATGGAAATGACGAGGTCTGCCTCACTTGTATCTCCAGCCCAGATCCCACTGGCATTGGAACAGAGGATGCCAGGGGACAGGAGGAACAAAAGTGTCAGCAGATGTTGACAGAGCTTGCATTTGGAGGTTCATTCCCGAAGAGACTGGCGGACCATCAGTTCAGAAATGGTAGCTATGCTCTGGAATCCAATCCAGATTAAAGGGGCACTCCACTTGCACTGCAGGTTCAGAATGAGTGGTAGACTTGAAGCAGGAAAATTCAATGATGTACAGAATTTGTACAGCAAACAGCCAGGCAGGCAGGCACTTGAGCAGGACTGGAAGCTGGAATCAGAGACAGGAGCGTGGTCACAGGAATAGCCAGGGTCATCAACAGGTGGGCAGCGAGGTACCGATTCATGAGCAGAGCTGGGTTAGGAACTTAGAAACAAGTCAGGAGCAGAATCCGAAGCTAGGTCAGAAACAAGGGAATCATACAAGAATAGCACAGGACACAGGGGAAACAACAGTAAAGGAACAGCAAACCCAGATACTCCTGCGCTTAGGGATTATTATATATTATTTATATAGCGCCAAAAGGTTTGCTCAGCGCTGTACATTATAGTGGGGGACAGTACATGAGACAGTACAGTAACAAGACAAAACACGAGGGGTTTGAGGGCCCTGCTCTTTCGAGCTTACAATCTAGGAGGGAGGGGATAGTGGTACAGGAGGAAGTGGCTGTGGGGGATGGAGTAGTAGGAGGAGTGTAGATCAGCAATTAGGTGAGGGTGGGGTAGGCTTACCTAAAGAGATGGGTTTTCAGGGTGCACCTGAAGGTGAGGAGGGAAGGTGACAGTCTGATGGATTGGGGTAGAGAGTTCCAGAGGATGGGAGAAGTACAGATTATGACATCCCGAATGTCCTGGAATATGCACGCCTTGCTGTCCTCAAAAGACCGAGGGAGTCCAAATGTACTGAATAAAGCAAAAAACAAACAGAGGGCGCACTGGCCTAGTGCATTACCTTAAAAAATGTATTTAATAAAAGTCGGTATTGTACCCACAAAATGGCAATACACTCAAAGGCACATCATAAAGGAACAGCTCTGTCCGATCTGCACTGCGTGTCTGTCCACAATAGAAACTGTGGAGATCCAACTGGCTAATGCGTTTTGAGGACTTGCCTCTTCCTCAGAGCCAACCCCTCCTCTTGACACAGGGGAAACAGCTGAGGACCAGTCAGCACTTGGCCCTCCATGATACAGTATTGGAAAGTTATCCTAGCTGGTGACAACAGTAGCTATCCTGAAAAGCTAAACTAAGCCTGTTGAAACAGTGCTGGAGTTGCTAAAGATCTCCCCACTGGAGTTCCAGACAGCAGTGAAGACTCAGGCTGGGTGAACTACTACCCCTTCTACCCATAAACAAAAATTCTTATTAATTTGTGTGGCTATTTTAAGCAGTCATGCAGCAGATGTGCGTTTAAACTTGTATTGATAGGCAGAAGGAGAACTTTATTTTTTTCATCATGATATTTATTGTATTTGGTTAACTGTTGAACAGATAGAAGCTGCTCTTCTACTGGAGTCTCTTGCCAACTGTCTTGTAGACAATTCCTTTGTAGGTCAAAATCTGAAAGAAACAAACATATATAGTTGCAAAAAAAAGTATGTGAACCCCTTGGGATTACATGGAGTTTTGCATGAATTGGGCATAAAATGTGCTCTGAATGTCATCAAAGTCACAACAATAGAAGAACACAGTCTGCTGAACATAATACTACACAAACATTAGATGTTCCCATGGTTTAATTGCACATAACATGTAAACATTCACAGTGCAGGGAGAAAAAGTATGTGAACCTTTGGACTTAACTGGTTGACCCTCCTTTGACAGCAATAACCTCAACCAAACGTTTCCTGTAGTTGCAGATCAGACCTGCACAACGATCTGGAGTAATTTTGGACCACTCCTCTTCACAAAACTGTTTCAGTGTAGTAATATTCTTGGGTTGTCTGGTGTGAATCGCTCTCTTAAGGTCATGCCACAGCATTTCAATCGGGTTGAGGTCAGGACTCTGACTGGGCCACTCCAGAAGGCGTATTCTGTGCTGTTGCAGCCATTGTTTTGTTGAATTACTTGTATGCTTTGGGTCATTGTCCTGTTGCATCACCCATCCTCTGCGGAGCTTCAGTTGGCGGACAGATGGTCGTACGTTTTCCTGCAAAATGTCTTCATAAACTCTGGAATTCATTTTCCCATCAATGACAACAATCCATCCAGGCCCTGAGGCAGCAAAGCAGCCCCAAACCATGATGCTGCCTCCGCCATGTTTTACAGTGGGGATGAGGTTTTGATGTTGGTGTGCTGTGCCTTTTTTTCTCCACACATAGTGTTGTGTGTTCTTCCCAAACAACTCAATCTTGGTTTCATCTGTCCACAGTATGTTTTGCCAGTAGTGCTGTGGAACATCCAGGTGCTCTTTTGCAAACTTCAAACGTGCTGCAATATTCTTTTTGGACAGCAATGGCTTCCTCCGTGGTGTCCTCCCATGTACTCCATTCTTGTTTAATGTTTTCCTTATTGTAGATGTGTCAACAAAAATGTTAGCATGTGCCAGAGATTTCTGTAGGTCTTTAGCTGACACTCTGGGATTCTTCTTTACCTCATGCAGCATTCTGCGCTGTGCTCTTGCAGTCATTTTTACAGGACAACCACGCCTAGGGAGAGTAGCAACAGTGCTAAACTTTCTCCATTTGTAGACAGTCTGTCTTACCGTGGACACATGAACATCAAGGCTTCTGGAGATACTTTTGTAACCCTTTCCAGCTTCATGCAAGTCAACAATTCTTGATCGTAGGTCTTCGGAGAGCTCTTTTCTGCGAGGCATGGTTCACATCAGACAGTGCTTTTTGAAACCAGTAAACCCAAAACAGGTGTGTGTTTTTTAAGGGCAGGACAGCTGTCAGCAACACATCCAATATCATCACACTGATTGGAGTCAAGGTTGGCTCACTCCTGGCTCCAATTAGCTCTGGGAGAAGTCATTAAGCTAGGATCTCACATACTTTTTCCTCCCTGCACTGTGAATGTTTACATGTTATGTGCAATTAAACCATGGCGACATCTAATGTTTGTGTAGTATTATGTTCAGCAGACTGTGTTCTTCTATTGTTATGACTTAGATGACGTTCAGAGCACATTTTATGCCCAATTCATGCAAAACTCCACATAATCCCAAGGGGTTCACATACTTTTTCTTGCAACTGTACATGTGTACATTATTTGTTCACAACCATGGTTTTACAATGTATATTCTGAATAAACCAGGATGTCATGAGGCCTAGCAAAAATGTTCTCCGTGGGGAACTACATAAAGCAAAACCTTAGTAAAAGTGTAAGCAGGTGCACTTAGCTAGTCTGCCATTCAGTGGCTCTGTTCCAGAATAGTGTCTGGTTACAGAGAATAGTGTCATCAGGTGCTAGGCCCCTTTTAGCTAGAACCCTCCTGTAGTGATGTATTGGATGAGTCAGTGCCCACATATAAGCCTGGTTGGGAGCAGCCCTAGTGCAGTTGGGGTATTGGAGCCAGAGACCCCACCTTTAGTCAGATGTAGTCAGCAAGTGGAGGCTCTGGACATGGCTGGAGGACAGGGAAATGTAGACCTGCACCCAGAAGAGCTGGCTTTAGTAATCCTGACTCTTATAGGGAGGCTAGAGAGGCTGCAAAAGGCCTTTTAGGCCAGGCCAAGTGTTCCTTGGAGAGGCTATTCCCTTGGAAGACCTGGTAGAAGATGTGCCCAAGCCAGAGTTGAGTGCAGTGGTCCAGTCTCAGGAAGGCTACCTGTAAGGAGCAGTGAGCTGGATACCGACAGCCAAACGCAAACCAGAACAAGAGTACTGATGACCTCGGGAGGAAAAGGACTAAGTAGGGAAGATGGCATACTAAAGTGTACTGTTTCCTCATGTGACTGCTGCGGTTCGTCCACTCTATGTGATTGACAAAATGCTGTCAAGTGACCCTGGACAGTATGTCCACATGATGTGACTGTAATGCCATCTTAAAGTAACATCAGTAAAACGCAGCAATCCTAATTTATTGTGTGGACATTTCTTCCTTAGGATATAAAGGTCAATGGCCAGAAATGTTGTGAGAAGGCCTCTGGCACAATGGTGAAAATCTCAAGCAGGAGGGTTGTTCTGGTAGCAAGAAGAAGCTTGGCAGGGACTTGTGCCTCTTGGCACCATCCCACAGCCATTTGCAAGCCCCATTACAAAATGGGTTACTAGGGGTCTTGCGTTTTTCTATAAATCTCAATGGTCAAACGTACACTTTAGCTGTGGCTCCGTGGCACCCCAGCAACAAGCGTAATTTATAGCTGCTTGCACAAGACCTTCAAATAAAATTACTTAAAAGGAAAATTCTACTTTTTGTTATTTTACATTTCTCTCTCAATCTGCAGCCAGCTGATTTGTTTCAAAAGCGTGCACTAAGACACAACAATTATCATGTTTGGAACACGTACATTAATGATGCAGATGACGGTATTCATGTGTGCAATATATACATATTCTTGATCATCTCTCAATTCATTAGTTTGGTATTTCACTCCACTGACACTGGTTGCTACTGGCTGTTCCCCCAGTTTAAAAAATAAGGTTCGACCGTTTTCTATGCATGATCCCTAAATGTACATTTGGTGTTCAGGTAGAAGAAGCATATTATCCTTACAGAGGTGAGAAGATCTCCGGAGACTTCAGTGACAGAGAGGACCTCCTTAAGCTGCGCAACCAGCTTGCCATCCACTAGATTAACGACAGCCAGGAACAGTAAAAAAATAAAAATAGTACAGGTTCATGTTTTTTTTTTTCAATAAATTCCTTTTTTTTAAAATAACAGAATGAATATAACTGTATTTCACAAACAAATATATATATATATATACACACAGTGGGGCGAAAAAGTATTTAGTCAGCCACCAATTGTGCAAGTTCTCCCACTTAAAAAGATGAGACAGGCCTGTAATTGGCATCATAGGTAGACCTCAACTATGAGAGACAAAATGAGAAAAAAAATCCAATCACATTGGCTGATTTGGAAAGAATTTATTTGCAAATTATGGTGGAAAATAAGTATTTGGTCACCTACAAACAAGCAAGATTTCTGGCTCTCACAGACCTGTACCTTCTTCTTTAAGAGGCTCCTCTGTCCTGCACTCATTACCTGTATCAATGGCACCTGTTTGAACTTGTTATCAGTATAAAAGACCCCTGTACACAACCTCAAACAGTCACACTCCAAACTCCACTATGGTGAAGACCAGAGAGCTGTCGCAGGACACCAGAAACAAAATTGTAGACCTGCACCAGGCTGGGAAGACTGAATCTGCAATAGGCAAGCAGCTTGGTGTGAACAAATCAACTGTGGGAGCAATAATTAGAAAATGGAAGACATACAAGACGACTGATAATCTCCCTCGATCTGGGGCTCCACGCAAGATCTCACCCTGTGGGGTCAAAATGATCACAAGAACGGTGAGCAAAAATCCCAGGACCACACGGGGGGACCTAGTGAATGATCTGCAGAGAGCTGGGACCAACGTAACAAAGGCTACCATCAGTAACACACTACGCCGCCAGGGACTCAGATCCTGCAGTGCCAGACGTGTCCCCCTGCTTAAGCCAGTACATGTCCGGGCCCGTCTGAAGTTTGCTAGAGAGCATTTGGATGATCCAGAAGAGGATTGGGAGAATGTCATATGGTCAGATGAAACCAAAATAGAATGGTTTGGTAGAAACACAACTCGTCGTGTTTGGAGGAGAGAGAATGCTGAGTTGCATCCAAAGAACACCATACCTACTGTGAAGCATGGGGGTGGCAACATCATGCTTTGGGGCTGTTTCTCCGCAAAGGGACCAGGACGACTGATCCATGTACAGGACAGAATGAATGGGGCCATGTATCGTGAGATTTTGAGTGCAAACCTCCTTCCATCAGCAAGGGCATTGAAGATGAAACACGGCTGGGTCTTCCAACATGACAATGATCCCAAACATAATGCCTGGGCAACGAAGGAGTGGCTTCGTAAGAAGCATTTCAAGGTCCTGGAGTGGCCTAGCCAGTCTCCAGATCTCAACCCCATAGAAAACCTTTGGAGGGAGTTGACAGTCCGTGTTGCTCAGCGACAGCCCCAAAACATCACTGCTCTAGAGGAGATCTGCATGGAGGAATGGGCCAACATACCAGCAACAGTGTGTGCCAACCTTGTGAAGACTTACAGGAAACGTTTGACCTCTGTCATTGCCAACAAAGGATATATAACAAAGTATTGAGATGAACTTTTGATATTGACCAAATACTTATATTACACCATAATTTGCAAATAAATTCTTTCCAAATCAGCCAATGTGATTGTCTGGATTTGTTTTCTCATTTTGTCTCTCATAGTTGAGGTCTACCTATGATGCCAATTACAGGCCTCTCTCATCTTTTTAAGTGGGAGAACCTGCACAATTGGTGGCTGACTAAATACTTTTTTGCCCCACTGTATATATATAAACATAGGAGTATAAACCTTTCCTCTCACAAGAAAATGTGTGCAGGTGCTTAAAGCCCAACTCTATCCAAAACATCCTTTTTAAAGCATATCCAAACCCCAAAGCCAATATTTTATGGATTACAGCTTACCAGACCTTAGATGTGGTGGCTGCATTAGTTTTAATTTTTCTGGTTTACAGTAAGTATCAATTTTTTTCCCTTTGATCTAATCAGAAATGCAGTGTCCTTTTTAATTCCTGTGAGCTTAAAGCTGAACCCTGGGCACGAAAACCTTAATTAAAATAGTTATATTCCTTAATTGCCACAAATGTTTGTACATCTACTCTGCAGAAACTAATCTCAGATATTACCTTTAAAAAGTAGTACAGGCTGCCTGCAGACAACTACAGGAGGGGGCGGAGACAAGACCAGTCACCCTGCACAAGGAGAGAGAGCAGCAGTGACTGGTCTTTATTACAGGAAACTCCTGTGCAGAGGTAAGGTTTCACACTGAATGGATGAGTGTACAGATCTGGAAGAAATACACAGAGCACACCAAGATTCAAAGAAGTACGAGTCTTGTATTTAGAAAATATTTGTTTATCCAGGAGTTTAGTTTTAACCTTCCTAGTGGTAATCCCGAGTGTGACTTGGGGTTAATTTACAATACCAAAAGCAGCAACCCAGAGCCACACTCGGGATTACACTGTAGTGCTTGTCCTGTGATCCCCCGATCCTTACCTTGTCCTGCGATTCCCCCAATGTCCTCCCGCTGTGCCAGCATCTGTCTGTTAGGATTCCATTCCTGTATCAAACCATTTCACATACATTTTGTCCCGAGTGCTTTGTCCTGTGCCCTGACCTGCATTTTTACCGTTCTTTCAGTCTGGAAACTTGAGAATGTCCATGGCGTCGAAAAAGGATCCCTTTAGGTCAAAAGCGGTTTTAGACCAGCTAGAAAACAGCGATAGTAAATCAGAACCACTTGCAGAATTGAGTGATAATGATTTGTGGGGAAATTCATCATCAGACACTGAAAGTGACGACAGCGATGATTCTGCGACTGAACTCAGCGATGTGCGAACTTTGCGCTCTATTTCAAATTTCAGTGTTTTTGGTTTGATTACATTATTGAATTAAATGTACTATTATTTTTTATAATTATTTATTATAATTTTATGATTTTGTGTTTCAAACTTTATCATACCCGGGATGTTTACTAGACTCTTGTTTGGGCAGATTTAAGTGAGTTATTCCTAAGAATTACAGGTCTACAATATAAAACAACAAATTTCCATGCAAAACAATGTACCGCTTTGACATTCAAAAATAATGACATCATTAGACCGTCAGGGAGGTTAAATGAAAGCAGAATATTATATTTATTGTGTAATCTACTAGTCCCATTAATCCACAATGTAATGAAGATGAACAAAGACAGACGTCTGAAGTCCAGCCTATGAGACAGCCATTGATGCCTCCAACGTACAGTGGAGAAATCAGTGTAGACAAGAAGGAACATTAGCTGCTTCTTCAGCATTCTATGTGATCTTCCCAGCCTTTTACTTTGGTTTGTACAGGCTTTGCTCTGCCATCAAAAAACGTAGCTTAAATAAACTTGTTAGAGAGACCTTGTCACCATTTAAATAATAAATCTCTTAAGAATATATGTGCATTTAATGTAATGTCTGCATTTTATTTACTGATAGAAGCTTCCTTTGTATAGACAGCCAAAAGCCCTGAGACTGCTGCTGAGTGCCACCATCTAGGATGTAATATCAGCAGACTCTCAAGTGACACTCTATAGCACAGGTGTCAAACTGGTGGCCCTCCAGCTGTTGCCAAAAGTCCCATGAGGTATTGCAAGATTGACAGTTACAAGTGTGACTCCCAAAGGTAGAGGCATGATGGGACTTGTAGTTTTGCAACAGCTGGAGGGCCGCCAGTTTGACACCCCTGCTCTATAGTATTCCCCTTCACTCCTCACCCAGCTGCTACATAAAGGGTTATGTAGGAAAGAGAGAGGAGGGGTAGAGGAGCTGGGCCAGCACACACAGTAATTAGACATTCCCAGAAGAGGAGAGATCTTAGCAGGAGTAGTCAAAGTTGCTAACCAATTCAAAGGCACATTGCAAGTGAATAAAAGTAGTTTATGGAACAGAAAACAAACTCTGTATACAAGCATTAAAAATACTCGATTGTTCTGTTGTTTTGTTCCATGTCCATTGGGTAACTTTATCTCCATAATAGAGATGATATATTCCATCTGATAGGTTTATGATCAAACTACGGTGTCTTCTTTATGCCATCACTTCATCTAAAACGGTATGGTATGTGATCTTGTCTGGTGTTATTAACCATTTGGATGTAAGGTAAACAATTGTAATGGTCTCCAGTCATACTGCTGTGCGCAGTACATTCCACTCCAATAGGCATTCATTACAACTCAGCACACATTTTATATATATCTCATTAAAGGTTATATTTTAGATTCATCAATTGGCCAGATGGAGCGTAAGGATACGCATCTCATTCCACATTGTCAAGCTTTAGGCCACATACACACCATACATGCAGAAAAACTGATGGAAACTGATGTGCAGATTTCATTTGCAGAGATGTTTTATACATGTTGCAGGTTCCTGCTCAGAAAAAAACTGCATGTGATACCCGTGTTGTGGTGTGAACAGGGCACATAGAGAACAACTGATTTTGTTGCGCGCTTGCAGAAAAACTGACATCTCTGCACCATGGTGTGAACGAGGCTTTAAAGTCCGGGGTTTCAATCCCGCAAGGACACTATAGGCATGGAGTTTTTACGTTCTTTCCTTTCTGAAACAGAAACAATATTGTGTCTCTAACAAGGTTCCAGTACACTGTGATATTATTTTGATGCTCAGTTTTATCTAAAACTACAAGTTAATATGACCATTTCATCCTCTAACAACTCCTCCTATTGGTGTTCTTACCATAACTTTCCCATGAGTCGGTGAATCCAGTTCAACCTCCTCACCGACTGCGAACTCGTTGCGTAGGACACTGGGCCCTGTGGTCACTGTCATCACAAAATGGTTTCCAGTCTGGACAATTTCAGTGATGGTCTTCAGATCTTTTCTTTTCTGGATTACGTCATCAGGAACCCCTGAAATCAGTAAAATACCTTTGTTATGTGCTTTCCAGAAACCATAAACTAGCCTGCATGGGCATTGCATCCAAACTGGTCTCAGTCACACATCTAAGCATCCACACACATATTTCAGGATTGCTTTGGGGTTGCCAGGACATTGCAACCCGCCGGTGCTGGTATTAGGCTTAGTTCACACTGGCACGGAAAGCAGGCATTTAAGGGATGTTTTTAACGCTCCTCAAATGCCTATGCAAATGATTTTATTCATGGCACACAGTGCTGTTCACATTATTATAAAATTGAAGCCTCATGTTGAGTCTGGAGGAGTTTGAAGCCTTTCAAAGACTCCCATTCAAGTGTATGGTGATGCCCTGGCAGGCATTTGCGAGGCGTTTGCAGTTCAGTTGTGGCACGTTAATAACATGACAGTTTATTATAGGCATTTGTGGTGTGGTTTTAACGCTTGTAAAATGCTTATAAAACGCTTCAAAACTGTGCATAGGGAGTTTAGGGGGCATTTTTAACGCTAGTAAAACACCAGTCTAACACCCTCACTAAAGCTCTTTAACCACTTCCAGACCGGACACTTTCACCCCCTTCCTGACCAGGGCAATTTTCAGCTTTTAGCACTATCACACTTTGAATGACAATTGCGCGGTCATGCAACACTGTACCCAAATGAATTTTTTACCATTTTTTTGAGACAGATAAAGCTTTATTTTGGTGGTATTTATTCACCACTGGGATTTGTATTTTTTTTTGCTATGTAAATGAAATGTCCAAAAATTTTGAAAAAAAGTGTTTTTTTTATAAAATTTTGCAAATAAATAATATTTCATCATAAATCTTAGCCAAAATTTATTCCGTTATCTTTTTAGTAAAAAAAAAAAATCCAAATTAGTTTATAAGCAAAAATTATAATTTTTAAAAAATTTTTGTTACATTTTTATTTTTTTATATTATTATTTATTTTATTTTTTTTTTACATACTGTCACCTTAGCAGTACAGTGTCACCATAGTGACACTGTACTACTTGTGGGGGGTGATGAAGATTTTTTTTTTTTTTTTTTACACTGATTGCTTTTACACCAATATAGGATGTAAAAGCAATCATTTCTCTTTCTCTCTGTGTGCATTCCTGCACTCATTGAGAAATACAGAGTGAGCTGTGATTGGTCACAGCTTGTCACATGGTACAAGGCTTTTGTGAATAGCCTTGTACCATGTGACCTCTGTGATCATTCACAGATTTCACACATAGTAAGCAATGATGTCAGAAGTGACATCTTGCTTACTACTTTGCATGTGATCACTGATTGGCCAATCAGTGATCACATGATCGGGACCTCGTACAGAGGTCCCGTCCGACGATCGGTGTTTCACTGTGTCCGGAGGACACAGCGGGCACCGGATCGCGGTGCTGCGCGCTCCCAGGGAGCGCGCACAAGCAGGGTGCGGGGAGGCCGTTTATTGACGGCC
The DNA here is from genome assembly GCF_062004578.1 of Staurois parvus. Classification (NCBI taxonomy): domain Eukaryota; kingdom Metazoa; phylum Chordata; class Amphibia; order Anura; family Ranidae; genus Staurois; species Staurois parvus. The sequence continues at coordinate 8,821,052 of NW_028318377.1, forward strand.
ACCCGACCCTGCAGTGCCACCGTCCGGCCGTTTATATACAACGGCCGGTCGGGAAGTGGTTAATGTCTGTCTGCTGCCAATACCAATGTTGTAGGAGAGTTTAAGAGTTAGAAATGTAGTCAAGTGTGAACAAGCCCTTAAGGAGATTGTGGGTACAGGTCATACAGATGAATAGAGGCAGCTCTTGGCTTGCTATGACATACAGATAGAATAGTTATTAGGTATAACTTGGCCTTTCTGATCTCTTGTAACACTGAGGAACCCTTGAATTAACTGTGAGGTCTCAGGGAACCCCCACTAATATATACAAGTACTATATCTACAGCTCACCGCACATCTGAATGATGGTCAGTGGGAAGAAAGCTCCTTACAGTTTTGGTGAGTGTGAAGAATTCCGCCCCTTTCAGATAAAATGTGCATTTATGTCAGTGGTTACATACAGTATCTGAAAGACAGAATTGATTTGCTCATGGAACCCCTAGCAACCTCTGGAGGAACACTGAGGTTCCATAAATCCTGGTTGAGAGGCTGGTGTAGCTAGTGGTCAGTTAGCTTGGTGATTGATAACAGTCTGACTTCAACAAGACTCTTTGCCTTCATCAGTGAAAAGGACTGGTGGCTACACCAGGAAAAGGATGGGAGGATTTTTAAATTTTTTTTTAGAATGACTTTTATTTATGTACAATATTTTCTTTCTTCTTCACCATAATGAAATTATTTTAAGATGAGAACCTATTTTAGAATACAATTTGGGATATCTGAAGGTGACTGAATATGCTGTATCTAAACAAACAGGAACTTCTATGCAGCTAGCACATACAGTATGTAACACCCTCCAGGTTAGTCAGATAGTATTTGTTAGATAGAGGCTGAGTAGCAGCCAGGGAATGAGTCAGCCTGGGAGTGAGGTTACCTCAGGAAAGGCTGGGAGGCTCTAACAGGTCAGAGCTTTCTGGGGCCCTCTCACCTCTCCAGAAACCTGAGAGCTTTCTGGAGGGGGTGGAGGAGGCTAGATCTGCATGTTTGAGGGACCCTGACAGGAGGTTGAGCATGGTGACCAGGGAAACCCTCAAATGTGCAGAGCCTGGGGGAAGGTGTGCAATGTCGGATGGAAAATGGATTTAGGAAGGCTGGAGTGTGGAGTCTGGAAGGGGGCCCCAGGGAGGGGATCTCACCTACAGGCAGGTTGCTTGAAAAAAAGAGGATCTCCACTGCCTCAACATCTCCTAGGGAGGACAGCCTGTGCAGCAGGGAAGGAGCCAGCCCAGCATAAGGTCTGAATGCAGCCACCAATCCACCAAGATAACAGGAGAGGACAGAGTGAGTACTCATACACCCCATGAGCCGGATAAGGGGAAAGGGACGTCATGTGCAAGACCCAATTAGCTCCTCATCTGGGACTGCTTGTGCTAACTACGTGCCGACCGCAGATAGCCGAATGACGGCTGCACTGCGGCCGGCCAGTTCTGGGTGGACGTCATATGACGTCCTCCCAGAACGCGCTCTCCTGCGCGCCCCAGGGGGCGCGCCCCAGGCGCTCTCCGTGATCGCTGTGTCCTACGGACACAGCTGATCACGTGATGTGGTAAAAGGCCAATCACAGCGGCCTTTTACCACATGATCAGCCGTGTCCAATGACACGCTGATCACCGGGAAATGCAAATGCTGGTTCTCGGCTGCACTTTCCTCACGCTGTCAGATCGTGAGGAAAGTGCTGCCGAAAACCGGCAGTTGTCAGAGGGGGGATCAGCACTGATCATCAGGGTCACTGATCATCAGTGCCCAGCAGTGCCACACACAAGTTCCGCCCACCTGTGCCCAGCAGTGCGCCCACCTGTGCCCAGCAGTGCGCCCACCTGTGCCCAGCAGTGCGCCCACCTGTGCCAAGAAGTGCCACCTACCTGTGCCCACCCACCTGTGCCCAGTAGTGCCACCCACCTGTGCCCACCCACCTGTGCCCAGTAGTGCCACCCACCTGTGCCCACCAGTACCACCCACCTGTGCCCACCAGTGCCACCCATCAGTGCAGCCCAGCAGTGCTGCCAGTCAGTGCCACCAGTCAGTGCCCAGCGGTTGTGCCAGTCAGTGCGCAGCAGTGCCGCCAGTCAGTGCCCAGCAGTGATGTCAGTCAGTGCCACCTATCAGTGCTGTCTATCAGTACCCATTATCAGTGTCGCCTATCAGTGCCGCCTATCAGTGCCACCTATCCGTGACACCTCATTAGTGCTGCCTATCAGTGACGCCTATCTGTGACACCTCATTAGTGCTGCCTATCAGTGCCGCCTATCAGTGCCCTTCAGTGCTGCCTATCAGTGCCCATCAGTGCTGCCTCATCAACGCACATCAGTGAAGGAGAAAAATTACCTGTTTGAAAATTTTATAACAGAAACAAAGAAACTTTTCTTTTTTCAAATTTTTTTGTAATTTTTTTGCTTATAGCACAAAAAGTAAAGTGCCCAGCAGTGATTAAATACCACCAAAAGAAAGCTCTATTTGTGAGAAAAAAGTGATAAAAATTTCATATGGGTACAATCTTGCATGACCGCGCAATTGTCAAAGTGCAACAGCGCTGAAAGCTGAAAATTGGCCTGGTAAATAAAGGGGTATAAGTGCCCGGTAGGCAAGTGGCTAAATTAGCAGCTTCTGGGCCTGGACCCCCTTGTCCACGGATACCCTCAGGCAGATGGATGAAGAGGAGAATTCATCTGGGGTGTGAGGAGGTACACCAAAGAGCCATTGGTGCTCTTCCAGAAAAGACACTGTTGCTAAAAGTTCCTGTAATAAATAAATAAATCCACATTTCTGTACATAGTTGCTAAGGAGTTTGTTCTCAGGTTCTGCAGTTCCTCGGGCATCCCATATACCCCTAGACCCCATCTAAGATTGTAGCCCCTTAATAAAATCACAAAACCAAGCTCAAGGGCTGTTCTTTGGCTCCATTGTGCAAAGTGTGGAAAATGTGTGTTGCCTGGCCGTGTAGAGCATAGGGAGACCCAAATAAAAATCCAGCAGCCCCTAAGGGGGTAGTGCTACTCATAGAATAGCAGTATGATGTGATTTACTTGGGAACAAGAGTCTAGCCTAGACAATTTACAGTGAAGTTGAGTGAGGGCTACAAAATGAACTATTCGCAATTTGTGAAATCCGTGCCCAAAGCCCAGACCACCAGAGAAATTCTTCCTTCAAGGATCAGTAAACAAGTTACTATGCTGTCTTAATTGATTATTTTATATGTTTTTACACTAGCCGATGTTTCCTTTTGATTTACCAAAACTCTGTAACCTTTTTACCTTTTGAAATTTTTCCAGACTGGGGTGAAGAAAGAAGTTGATAAAAAAAAGAGATGGAAAAAATTGTTGGCACATTGTGGCATGATGGAAAGATTGAGTGCCTGTGGACTATGGAGTCTCAGGAAATAACTAGTGATTTAATGGAGGTGGTGTATCTGTTCTGAGACATCAAGTAAGCACAATAGAAGTATCCAGACCTTATTAAATTTGATTGATACTTAATGTACCTTTTGGAATTATACCATCTGTTCCATTGTAGACCGTAGAACACATGCACTGAAAACTAAACCATTCTGCTCCACTAGCATTTAGCAGACTCAATAATCCAAGGGGTCATGAGATATGTTTTCAGGGGCCGCAAAGCATGGCAATCTTGCCCAGCTATTAGAGAGAACAGAACAGTTCACAAAGCGGGTCTTATTTTGATATCTTATAGGCTGGAAAATATGCAACATATAGAATAGAACTATTACTCTTTTTTTTATTTAGCGGCTGTATGTTTTTATTATTTTGGGGGGGGGGGGGTGGGAGTACATTTAGGGTAGTGAAGTTAATTTTATTTTCTTTCCTTTCCTTCTCTCCTTTCCAACTATTTAAAATAATTTAATGTGAAAAGTATGAAGGATTTACTCATGTCAGCCTCATGTTTATGGTTTATGTACTTTAAGCTGTTATTGGGTACATTACAATGATACAGTATCTTCTCTATTATGTCTTTAAAAGTGTTTTTGTTTCTTTGAGTTGATTCATTTTATTTTGTAAACAATTTAATTTTGATTTTTAATTTTATTAGGTAATCCACCACTGTAGAGAAGCCTTAGAACCTTTTGTCAGGTGTAAATGTTGTCTGTGCCCTGATAGAAACAATTTATCTTCCCTTTATTCTAAAGCTGGCCATGAACTAGTAGATTTCCAAATTAATGTTCATCTGAACAATTGTATGGAAATCCGTATGTAAATTCTTAGTATATTCAATGACTTGACGAATATCGTTCGAGAGTACTTAAATATTTTGTTTTGATTTTTAACATTCAATTCTGGAATAAATAGATTTTCCCAAACAAAATCTACATTCACTGTTAGAAATTTGTAGGCTACGTTGTTCTTAAAATAAAAATGTTTGAAGTAAACTCGTGTATGGCCAGCTTAACATTTGTTGAATAGAAAGAAGGTAAGGAAGAATCTCCCTAAAGAAGACAGAAATAAAGGAAATGTACTGAGAGAAATATGTGTCTTGAACTTGCAGACTTCTATTACAGGAAATGTTACATAATACAGGCAGCGTTTTGTGGACACCTTACCATCACACTATCTATGCTTGTTAAACATCCAATTTCAAAACCATGGGCATTAACCACTTCAGCTCATTGGGTTTTTTTAACTTTGGCAATATTACTTTACAATAAATTCTTTTCAATGGAATTTATAGACAAATAGATCTCACTTTGGACAGATTTTTTCCATAGAACTGGCAGTAAAAGGACATTTCCCAAAGGGAAATAGATGGAACAAACAACAGGGGCATTAACTCCTTACTCTATCAAATATGACTTCTACTACAGTCCAGCAGCCTCCTGGGATATCCATGTCAGATATCACAGGAGGCATCAGCCTACAGACAGCAGCTGGAGAAGGACCGATCTGGAAGGGCGGGCTGCAAAAACCCAGACAACTCTCAATGATCTAAAAAAGGTAGATGCCAATAAGGGATAAGTGTTTCCTCATATTTGTAAATTAAATGATTTACTCAGGAGTGTTTTATTTGTGGATTTTGATATATTAAAAAGGCCAAAAAAAAATGGAGACTTTATTACCACTTTAAAAACCAGACAAGACGCAGAGACTGGCCAACAGATTGGAATTTCTATGGTCCCAAGACCTGATGCAAGCATATCAGCAAATGGAGACCATGCAGGTTTAGCTGTACCTACACAATGTGCTGAACCAACTTCCCAATTCTCTTCTACTAGGAGAGAGTGACCCAAATCTGTCTATGCACACCCATCAAAATGTTATATTTATAAAAAAACCACTGACAACCAAAAAGTGAACATTTCTTGTATCAGTGTGCTGGATGGCATAATGTATGTCTACAAGTGGCATGAAATGGGCAGACTTTAGCCTTCCAGAGACCACAGTGAACTGGTTTCTGAAATTAGCTGGCTGTATCATACAGTACATACACTACATGGCTAAACGCTGCCAAATTATTGAGTTTAGGTGCACAAAGGCAGGTCCATGATGACACCGTTTATGGAGTTTGGTTTGAAATAACTCACGTGGTCAACACAGAATCCTGAATTCAACCCTACTGGCAGGATCACAGCTGAGCTGAACGGAAAAAACAAACAAACTTGTAGTGTGTACCAAGCTGAACATTCAGTTGCTGGCTTCAAAACAAAAAAGTATACAACGTCTGTGTGTTTCCTATAGTAAGCAGTCACAGTCTGAGAAGAAAAGCCTGTCCCCTGACAGCATTGTGCAGTGAAGGACCCTTGCTCTTTCTGTGGAAGCAGCGGTTGTTCTGCAGAGGACAGACCTATAGCTTTGGGATCAGCGACACTCATGCACCTTGCAGATTGGAGAGTTCTGTCTCTGACTCAGCAGTGGGGTATCAGATCTCTGAAAGGCAACCGTTGCCTCCACACAGCGAGAAAGGGTCCTTCTCAGCAGCATTGCAGATAGAGGACAAAATGTTCTTTGGGTTGTGTTTTGTTACAATACTTTTGTTTTGATGCATCTTAAATGTATTTAGCGGATTTAAGCTGAAAAATATGTTGACTTTTACATTTTCAAAAGAAGAACAGATATGGCAATCCCCTGTAATTGTCTCAGAACAGCAACTTAAAGTGATTCTAAACCCACTTAATTTTCTTTAAAATAATAAACATGTCATACATACCTGCTCTGCGCTGCCCTCAGGTCCCCCCGCTGGTGGTCCTGGCTCCTCCCCCTTTGCCAAGCGTCCTCATAGCAAGCCACTGGCTATGGGAGCACTCGTGCAGGTTCACTGCCGAGCCAGCTCTGAGTGTCCATTGACTCACAAAGCACAGCCTGGCCCGGCTTCCTCCTCACTGGCTGTGATTGACAGCAGCAGAAGCCAATGGTTCCCGCTGCTGTTTCTAAGCCAAAGAGGAGGGAGAGAACAGAGAGATGAAATATTGATCTTTGCCAAAATGTCATCTATCCTTCTACTGTATGATCTGAAATGACTAAGAATAAAAAGGTGCTCTGGATAGGCAGTGGATTGCTGCTGACAATGTATGTGTGTTTTGGTTATAGAACTAAACTGCCCGAGTGATGCCTGCTGTAGTACTCCAGTGATAAAACATGAAAAGGAACCATGGCTTACCTTGCGCCTATGATCCCCAGGTAATCCAGTAACCTGAGAAATGGCTTTTTCTTCTGCCCCATGGTCCCAACTTCCTACTGAATCATCTCACACACTGCTCAGCTCACCGGACCATCACTGATCAAGGAGAAACCAGCAGGAACCTTAAGCCAGGAGAAAAATACAAAAAAAGAAACAAAATATATAATACATTTCACACATACCAGCCTTCATATAATATTAACCTCAAACATATGGCTGAAATATTTATACAGGTCTTATCTGACAAAAGGATTTGTATTTCTATCCCTCCAGTCCTGAGATCTACACAGCTCTGCCACACAGCACAGTCCTGTTTGGCAGGGCAGGGACCCCATTTTTCTCTGCTGCAGTTAACTAACACTTACAGGTCTTGCCTTTTCCCCAGCCTAGGACTGAACAGTAAAGAGAGAAGCAGAAAGCCGAATCTTTCTGTCACGTCCCCTTCTCCTCCTATCAGCACATGAGCACAATCAACTGCTCCCTTGTACTGCTTCTCTCACCCCCCCCCCCCCCCCCCCTTAGTCTGATCTCTGCTGCAAAGGACTTCAGGAAGCTGATAATAAATCAAATTTCAGCTGTTTGCATTTCAAAAAAATAATTTATAGATATATTAAAGTGGAGCTCCACCAAAAAGGGGAAGCTTTGCTGGTTTGCCCCCCCCCCCCCCTCCACTGCCACATTTCGCACTTTTTTTGGGGGGAGGGGGTCCCTGGTTCTGGCATGCCCTCCTCTTTCCCCCCCGCAGTCTTCTGGGACACATTACAGGTCCCAGAAGGTTGCTGGACCATTTGGGAGGCGCAGTACAACTCGTGCATGCGCAGTGGGCACCCAGCTGTGAAGCCACATTGCGTCACAGCCGGGAGTCCACAGTTGCGATGCTGGCGCCAGGGGGAAGAGACAAGCGGGAAAAGGGACGGCATGGGCGACAACATCACTGATCCTGCTAAGACACAGTTCAATATTTTAATAGGGGTATAAAGTAGAACTATAGGCAACATTTTTTTTCACTTTGGATAGAGGAAGGGAGGGTTATAACCCCTGTCAAGTTTTATTTTTTGCTATCTGTGTCCCAAACAGGAGAAATAGAAGGGGGAATCTTCCAGGGACACAGACAGCAATAGAAACCTGACAGGTGTTCTAATCCCTCTCCTCTCTACCCAAAAAAAAAAAAAAGTGTTTCCTTTAGTTATACCTTTAGGCTTTCTAATCCCAAGAATGAAAATACTCCATAATACTTGCTGCCGGTATTCTCACCTTCCAAGGCCTTTTAGTTCATGGACAAGTTCACCTTTTGATTAAAAAAAAAAAAATGCACATTTTATATACAGGTAAAAAAATGTGCATTATTGTTTGCTGCAGAAGCCTGGAAAGCATTGCACCAGCGATAGGCAGATGACTGATGCCATGCAGGTCTCCTGCAGATCTGTCAGTACATCTGCTTTCCCCATACAGGATGTACGCACAAGCAGATATACTGACAGGAAGACTGAATGAACTACCCCAGTGCTCCACAGTGCCGTGATAGTTCATTGAGAACTACAAGCTGACAGCCGCTAAGTCTGTGGGGACTAGTAGTTTCTCATTCACAGAGGAGTGACGCGGCCGGGCAAATGGAGTCCCACACGGCCACATTTTTAAAAAATTTCACAGATATCGGGGAGAAGATCGCTCACTAGCTGACAAAGCTGGTGATCTGCAGGGAGCGGGGGCCAGTGCGTTCATAACATGTTACACTCTGAATATGGGGGTAACATGTTACAAAAGGGGAATTAGCCTTTAACCACTTGCCCTCCAGAGGATTTACCCCCCTTCCTGCCCAGGACATTTTTTTGCATTACGGCTGGTAAATGGTACGGTGGGATATGATTGCCTATGCGGTTTTTATTTTTTGCACAATAAAAAAAAAAATAGACTGACAATTTTGAGAAAAAAAAACTATATTTTTGACTTTTTGCTATTAGACGTGTCCAGTAAAATTTTTTTAAAAATCACATTTGTCATAAATTTAACCGTTGCCATACCGGGCACTTTTACCCCCTTCCTGCCCAGGACATTTTTCAGGTTTCAGCGCTCTCACACTTTGAATGACAATCATACAACATTGTACCCAAACTAAAATGTTATCATTTTCTTCACACAACTAGAGCTTTCTTTTGGTGGTATTTAATCACCGCTGGGGTTTTTATTTTTTGCTGAATTAACAAAAAAAAGGCCAAAAATGTTGAAAAAAATCCCACCTTTTTCTTTTTCTGTTATAAACGTTTACAAATAAATAATTGTTCTTCAAAAATTTAGGCCAAAATGTATTCTGCTACATGTCTTTGGTGAAAATAACCCAAACTTGGATGTATTTTTTGTAGGAAAGTTATAGAGTTCACAAACTGTGGTATAGATCTGAATATTGATCAATCCTGAAGTACTGACAGCCAATCTAATTTCTTGAGGTCCAAGAATGTCAAAACAGTACAGATATCCCCCAAATGACCCCTTTTTGCAGAGTGGACAGTCCGACGTACTTCATAAGAGGCATGGCAAGTTTTTTTAAGTTGTATTTTTTTTGTCATAATTTTTCGGAAAATGAAAAAATTAAAAAAATTATTTTCACAATTTTTTTTTTTACATACTGTCACCAGTGCAGTACAGTGTCATCATATAACTGGCATGGCGGTGATCAGGGACACTGACTGGTGACAGTATGAAAAAAAAATATATAATTTTTTTTATTACAATTTTTTTACGATTTTTTTTTCATATTTCACTATCACCAAAGTAGTACAATGTTACCATAGTAACATTGTACTACTTTGGGGAAGTAATCAGTATTTTTTTTTTTTTTTACATAATTTGCTTACAGCAAAGAATTACTTTGCTATAAGCAAGCATTTACCTGAATAACATCTATTCATTCAGGGTTTTTTTTTTTTGTGCTTAGCTGTGATTTGGCCACAGCTAATCACATGACAGCTGGGCTGTGATTAGCCCAGCTTGTGCATGTGATCGCTGTGACCAATCACAGCTACACACACTAGTATACAATGGATGGCATGAATGAAGCCATCCATTGTATACAACTGTCATGTGATCTGCTGTGATTGGTCACAGCAGGTCACATGGTATTGGCAATGGGCCGGTACTCAGATATGTCATCGGCCGTGTCCGAGGTACACAGCCAGTGACAGATCGCGCAGCAGCGCGGCTCTGCAGGCGCGCAAACTGTGCATGCCCGGGAGGACGCCATATGGCTTCCACCCGGAACGCTAAGGGATTTGGCCGGGGGGCTAATGGTTAATCCAAAATGTATTCTGTGACATGTCTTTGCTATGAGACAATATGTGTAAATTAATTGGCTTACATGATATTTATAGTGTTTACAAATGGCGGTATATATACTGGGTTTTTTTTTTTTTTTAACTAGTAATGACGGCGATCAGCAACTTATAGCGGGACTGCGGTGGGCATTCTGACACTGGGTGGAACTGACATCCCTAGGGACACCAATACAGTGATCAGTGCTAATAAAAACCACTGACACTGTACTAATGGCAGTGGGGAGGAAGGGGTTAACATGTGGGGCGATCAAAGGGTTAACCTGTGTGCTGTGTTACTATGGGGCTGTGTGTTAGTGCTTCACTGTAAGCACACTGCTTTGCATGGCTGTGACCCGGTGACTGATAGCCGCGGCCGTGAATGGTGGCGCAGGTAGGGCACACGTGCGTCCCCTACCTGGCAATGCAAAATCAGGTATATACACGTGATTTTGTGCACCCGTGCCGCCTTGTAGCAGTACTTCAGCTATAGGGCGGACGGGAAGCGGTTAATACAATACTGATGTTTCCCTTCCTGGTGACACCTCTGGCACATGTGCATTCTAACCAATATTCTCAGTATCCTGAAATGCTGCAATGTGAAGACACCTTTGCTCTAATGACATGATCACAGATCTCCAGTATAGGTTCTCATTCTCACAAGCCTTCCTCTGTTTACTTCCCTGAAACACCATGTGACAAGCAACATCACAGGGGCTGTGTCATCACTTAGGCTACTTTCACGCTGACCTGCGGCAAAAACACATATGCATATCTCACACGTTTATACCGCGGTTGCTGTGCGTTTTGTGGTGTGTGTTAGATGTGTTGCATTACAAAGCATATTGGTGAATAGCTGGTTGTTAAGGACGTCATCAGGTACTCGCTTCTTAACCACTTGACAACCAGCCTATAGCCGAATGAAGGCCACAGCGCGGTTGTCCAGTTCTGGGAGGGCGTCATACAACATCCTCCTAGACCGCGCCCTCCCGCGTGCCCCCAGCGGCACGCACCCGGCGATCTCCGTGATTGCTGTGTCCTATGGACACAGCTGATCACGTGATGTGGTAAAAGGGCAATCAGAGCAGCCTTTTACCACATGATCAGCTGTGTCCAATCACACAGCAGATCGCTGGGTAAATGCAGTTGCTGGTCATCGGCTTCACTTTCCTGACGCTGTCACAGTGTGAGGAAAGTCCTGCTGATAACCGGCAATTGTCTGAAAAACAGATTGGCACTGATGATCAGTGCCACCCACATGTGCCCAGCAGTGCTTCCCATCTGTGCTGCCCAGCAGTGGCGCCAGTCAGTGACTAGCAGTGCTGCCCATTAGTGTAGCGTCATCAGTGCCGACTCATCAGTGACGCCTCATCAACGCACATCAGTGAAGGAGAACAATTACCTGTTTGTTTCTATTATAACATTTTGCAAAGAAAGACTTTTTCTTTTGATTTTTTGCTATTTTTTTGTTTATAGCGCAAAAAATAAAACACCCAGAGGGGATTAAATACCACCAAAAGAAAATCTGTGTGAAAAAAAATGATAAAAATGTCCTATGGGTACAGTGTTGCATGACCGCGCAATTGTCATTCAAACTGCGCCAGCGCTGAAAGCTGAAAACTGTCCTGGGCAGGAAGGGGGTATAAGTCCTCGGTAGGGAGGGGTTAAAGGATAAGTTCACCAATCATAACATGTTACACCCATAATCAGGGTGTAGCATGTATTGAATGGACCGACCCCCGCAACCCCCTGATCTCCATTGGGACAGCAAGTGGGAGATTTTCTCCTCCCTGCTGACACAATTTAAAAAACAAATGATGTGGCTGTGCAGGGGTTCCGCCCGCGTCACTCAATCAGTGTTCTGTGAATGGGACAACTACAAGTTCCTGCAGCCTTTGTGGCGGTCAGCTTGGAGTTTTCAATGAAGGACCGCGGCGCACCGCAGGGCAGTGTTAGTTCATGGAGCCTTCCTGTCAGTAGTATACTGACAGATCAGAGGGAGACCTCCATGACACCAGCCATCTGCTGATTGATGCTACAAAGCTTTACAGGCTCCACAAACAAAAAAATAATAAATGCACATTTTTTATTTTCACCAGAAAATAAAAAAAAAAAAAAGTGCTTTTATTCATAAAAAGTGAACTTCTCCTTTAACTAGCAGCTATTCATTGGCTGTGAAGGATGCCGGTGGGCGGACACTTCTTAACAACCAGCACATTTCTGTCACATGACCTAAAAAAAACGCCCCCTGGGTGAGGATTGGTTAAACTGTGAGGGGCGGATGACACCAGGACGGCCCAGGAATGCGGCACTGAAAGACTTGTGGAAGAAGTGGGAGGACTGGAGAACTCGGACACTCAGGGCATTGAGGGCCACAACTTGGGGGCCATTCACACACTTTTATTGTGATTTCAGTGAGCTGTACCCTGTGCAGGCCTGAGGGGGGTCAGCCACAGTCTACCTCCCCAGTGTTCTGGGGGAACAATGGGGGGGGGGGCAGGTGGGGAAACGCTGAGGGGGCGGGGGGGGGGGAATGACGCTGAGGGGGCGGGAGGGAATGACGCTACGGGGGGGGGGTTTAATGACGCTGAGGGGGCAGGGGGGGAATGACGCTGAAGGGGGAGGGGAAATGACGCTGAGGGAGTGGGGGGGGTTTAATGACGCTGAGGGGGCAGGGGGGGGGAATGACGCTGAGGGGGCGGGGGGGGGGAGATGACGCTGAGGGGGGGGGGATGACGCTGAGGGGGCGGGGGGGGGGGAGATGACGCTGAGGGGGGGGGAAATTACGCTGAGGGGGCGGGGATATGACGCTGAGGGGGCGGGGGGGAATGACGCTGAGAGGGGGGGGGGGAGAATGCCGCTGAAGGGGGAGGGGAAATGACGCTGAGGGGGCGGGGGGGGAAATGACGCTGAAGGGGCGGGGGGGGGGGGAAATTACGCTGAGGGGGCGGGGGGGGGGGGAAATGACGCTGAGGGGGCAGGGGGATATGACGCTGAGGGGGTGGGGGGGATATGATGCTGAGGGGGGGGGGAATGACGCTGCGGGGGGGGGGGGAATGACGCTGAGGGGGCGGGGGGGGAATGATGCTGAGGGGGCGGGGGGGAATGATGCTGAGGGGGGCGGGGGGGGAATGACGCTGAGGGGGGAGGGGGGAGAATGACGCTGAGGGGGGGGGGGGGCAGGTGGGGAAGGGACTCTGGGGGGCAGGTGGGGGAGCCCCAGCTATGTCTGCCCCTTTTTACCCCCCCCCACCCCCCCACCTCTCCAGACATAACCTATCAGCCTTTCTATACAGACAATCCCCCCAGCCTTGTCCACAAAGCCCCCCGACCTCCTCTATGCGCCCCCCGGCCTCCTCCATCCACCTCCCCGGCTCTCCTGCCCTCTGTCCTCCTCACCTGCTCAGTTCTGCTCCCCCCTCGGAGGCCATCATCCCCGCCCGGCCGTTCCTTTGCTGTTCCCCTGTCAGCTGATCCTCTCCTTCGCCTCCCATAGACTTTACATAGCTAAAGATGGCCGCCGTTTTCTCTGTATGGAGCCGACTGGGAAGGGAGACATCTATGGGATGAGCGGTATTACATGAGAATGCCATCTTGTGGCGGAATTCTAGAATAACCAATAAATGGCCCCAATCCTGTGTAATTCTATGTAAAATCTATAAAATGATAGAAGATGGATTTGGTTGTAGTGTTACATGAGCGCCATATTGCCAGTCAGAGTGACAAGGCCGGAAAAGTGACAGTTGGTGTGAGGTGCTGAGTCAGCCTGAGACCTGCGCTGGTGCCGAGGCGATTGCATCCTCAGACTGTGTCTCCTGCGACTGACTGCATCTCCTGCGACTGACTGCAGTTCTTCTCCTTTCTATTACATTGCGTTTACCATACTAGTTTTCTTGATAACATTATTATTATTATTAGATATTTTTAAGCTGTTTTCAGGTACTCCGGCATCAATTACTACCAGGATGCAGCGATCTTCACGACGTCCATCTCGTGGAAGGCCATCACGTCAGGAGGGCGGAGAGTCTCCCATAGCCCATCGGACGAGGGCCAGAGCGCAACAATGGCAGAGACGGGAGGACGCCGCCATCAGCCGGAGTCGATCTCCAAGAGACCGCAACAGGGCTGCTGAGCACCACCCAGAGCCACAGGGAGCACCGGCCATGGAGCCAGAGGGAGCACCGGCCATGGAGCCAGAGGGAGCACCGGCCATGGAGCCAGAGGGAGCACCGGCCATGGAGCCAGAGGGAGCACCGGCCATGGAGCCACAGCGAGCACCGGCCATGGTGCCACAGCGAGCACCGGCCATGGAGCCACAGGGAGCACCGGCCATGGAGGCACGCGGCGAGGAGCAGGTAATTTGTACCATTTGTTTGGCAGATTGTGAAGATGGAGACGCCAATACTACCCTACCCTGCGATCACCAATTCCACAGCCGCTGCCTACAACAATGGGTTGAAGAGAGTGCTACCTGTCCCATGTGCCGGGCGAACATTCCTGTCCTGCGAGGGGACCAGGATTTCAACCGTATGAGAGAGTTTCTTGATGAAAATGGAATCAACTACGTGATCGATGAGGAGAATGGTATTATAGAGATCTATGATTAATATTACCAGCTTAGAAGTATTTATTGTATTATATATTTTAAGAGTTTTCCTTTCTTGTAGAAGTTATACTATTTAATGCTTTAAAAAAACAAAAAAAAACAAAAAAAAAATATATATAGTTATTGAATATTATTATAAGTATTATATATTTTAAGAGTTTTCCTTTCTTGTAGAAGTTATACTATTTAATGCTTTAAAAAAAAAAAAAAAACAAAACAAAAAAAATATATATATAGTTATTGAATATTATTATAAGTATTATATATTTTAAAATATGTTCTTTATTGTAGTAGTCTAATATTATTATTATTATTATTACACAGTATTTATAAAGCGCCAACAGTTTGCTCAGTGCTGTACATTACAATGGGAGACAATACATGAGACAGTACAGTAACAATACAATAAAATACACGAGCGGTTCAAGGCCCCTGCTCCTTGGAGCTTACAATCTAGGAGGGAGGGGATAGTGGTACAGGAGGAAATAGCTGTGGGGGATGGAGTGGTGGGGGGAGCGGAGGAGATCAGCAGTTAGGTAAGGGCGGGGTAGGCTTCTCTGTAGAGATGGGTTTTCAGGGTGCGCCTAAAAGTGAGGAGGGTAGGTGACAGTCTGATGGATTGGGGTAGTGAGTTCCAGAGGATGGGGGAAGCCCTGGAGAAGTCCTGGAGGCGGGCATGGGAGGAGAAGACCAGGGAACTAGAGAGTAGGAGGTCTTGTGAGGAGCGGAGAGTACGTTTTGGGTGGTATTTTGAGGCAATGTTATGAACAGCTTTGTACGTCAATGTTAGTATTTTGAATTGTATACGTTGGGCAATCGGAAGCAAGTGGAGGGAATGGCAGAGGGGGGTGGCGGATACGGAGCAGTTAATAAGGTGGATGAGTCTGGCCGCAGAATTCAGGGTAGACTGAAGCGGGGATAGCCTGTGTTGGGGTAGGCCTGCGAGGAGGGAGTTGCAGTAGTCAAGTCGTGATATGATAAGGGAGTGAATGAGTTGCTTTGTAGTTTCCGGGGTTAGGAATGGGCGTATTTTGGAGATGTTGTGGAGGTGGAGTCTGCATGAATTTGTCAGCGATTGGATCTGGGGCTTGAAAGACAGATTGGAGTCTAGAATGACACCAAGTACTCTGGCTTGCGGGGTGGGGCTAATGGTGGTGGTGTTGTTGGTCGTGATGGAGAGGTCAGGGAGAGGTCAGGGAGAAGTCAGGGAGGGGGGGGGGCGTGGGCTGGGGGGGAAAACTAGGAGCTCGGTTTTGGAAAGGTTTAATTTGAGGAAGTGGAGTGACATCCAGTCTGATATGTCGTTCAGAAGGCTAGTGATTTGGCCCAATCTCGTGGGCGGCGAGTGAGGTACTGGGAGGAGGTGGGGGAGGAGGAAGCAGGGAGTTGAAGGTGGAAAAGAGCTGGCGAGGGCTGGCGGAGAGGGTATTGATGAGGGTTACAAAGTAGGCTTGCTTGGCAGCATGGAGGGAGGAAGTGTAGGTGAGGAAGGCGGATTTATATTGGTTGAACGCTTGCTGGGATCTGGTTTTGCGCCATAGTCACTCTAGCGTCACTTGAGGTTTTTGGAATGGTCATTCTGCCAGGGTTGAAACGGTCGGGGTCTAATGTTTTGTGTGGTTAGAGGTGCTAAGGAGTCAAGGGCGGCTGACAGCGAGTTGTTCTAAACAGTAGTGGCCAAGTCAGGGCAGGACAGGGGAAGGATACTGTCGTAGAGTTGGTCAGCTGCAGAGTGGAAGGGGGCAGGGTTCAGGTTGCGGAGATTTCGGCCGGTGAAGGTTTGACGTTTGGGGTGGGTAGGTGTAAGAGGACGAGGATACGGAGAAGGTGATGAGGTTGTGGTCAGAGAGGGGAAAAGGGGTGTTTGTGAGGTTGTGGGGGGTGCAGAGATGACAGAAAACAAGGTCCAGGGTGTTCCCGTTGGAGTGGGTGGAGGACTGTATGCACTGTGCGAGTGCAAAAGAGGAGGTTAGGTGGAGGAGTTGTGAGTTATGCTTAAAAATCACATTTATTGTTATTATATTTATTATTGTTATCATTAATATTTATTTTAAGATATTTTCTTCTCATAGTAGTTAATGATTAAAAAAAAATACAAAAAAAATTGTTATTTTATATTAATATCATTACAATGATATTTTAAGATGTGAATAGAAGAATCTGTTAGTTGGACTGAACGACAAAAACAGAACTTTTCATGTGTGCCCACCATTAGAAGTGGGTGGATGCAGGGAGGTAAATTCTAATGGTAGGCATACCACACAAAGCTGCAGGCATAATCCTAGTATAATTTTATTCAGCCGGCGATTGGTTTTCATGTAAAAGCAATCCTAGTGACTAATTAGCTGCAGGATTGCTTTTACAAGCAGCGGGAGAAGATGCCTCCCCCCCTTGCTGCCTTCCACGGCCTTCTCAGGCTTTCCCGTGCCATCGGGGGAACCTGAGAATGCAGCCGGTGTTTCTGCCAGCTAACCATAGATTTGACTGGAGACCGGAATGGAGCCAATCATCTCTATAGTCTAAGAAATCAGAAGCTTACCAGCATTTGATCACTTCAGTTTCGCAGGATATAAACAGCGCCATTTGTGAATTGGGAAAGCATCTGATCACACCGATCTTGGTGAGATTAGATAATGTAAGAGCAGAGGAGATATCTAGAGTCTGATAGACCCCAGATTTCTCAAAAATGAATGTATGACAATGTCCATCGCAGTTATAGGGGATATTTGCATTCCCTGACATAGCATTAAAAGTGATAAAAACAATGAAAGGGACAGTGTAAAAATAATTTAAAAATTCAAATTAACTTTAAACTCCATTAAAGATTTATTTTTTTCTACACAAGTTTCTGGAAAATGACAAAAACATTTTTTTTGTTTTACACAAAGTTGTCACTTAAATGATATATTGCTCACACAAGCCATGGGTATATGTGGAATTACATATACAAAATACATTCTGCAACTTCTCCCGAGTATGGGGGTACCACATGTGAGAGACTTTAGCAGTCTAGCCAAGTACAGGAGCCCAAAATCCAATATGCTCCTTCAGGCGTTTAAAGGGCTTTATTTACTCATTACACTTCCTGACTACCTATCACAATTTAGGAGGCACTGAAATGCCAGGATAGCACCAATCCCCCCCAATGATCCCTTTTTGGAAAGTAGACACCCTAAGAAATTTGATAAGAAGCATGGTTAGTATTTTGCAGATCCCATTTGTTGCCACAAGTTTTTGGAAAATGAAGAAAGAAAACAAAAACACATTTTTTTTGTTTTTTATATTTCAAAAGCTTGTGAGAAAAAATTAGATCGGCAAAATACTCACCATGCCTCTTTTTTTAAATTCCTTGGGGTGTCTACTTTCCAAAAAGGGTTTATTTTTTTTGGGGGGGGGGGGTTTGGTGCTATCCTGGCATTTCAGGGCCTCCAAAACTGTGATAGGTAGTGAGGAAGTGTAATGAGGAAGTTACGCACTGTCAAGCTTTCAAAGTGGTCATTGGATTTCAGGCTCCTGTATGTGGCTAGGTTCCCAAAAGGTCTGACACATGTGGTATCCCCATACTCGGTAGAAGTAACAGAATGTATTCTGGGGTGTAATTCCACATATACCCATGGCTTGTGTGAGCAATATATATATTTAAGTGACTAGTGACTGGTATTTTAGCACCTCAAGAAATGTGATGGGCAGTCAGAAAGTAAAAGCTGTGTAAATTCCATTCTCTATACCATAGTTTGTAGATACTATAACTTTCACACATAGCAATCAATATTCACTTACTGGGATTTTGTTTTACCAAAAACATGTAGCAGAAAAATAGCAGAAAAATATAAAAAGCGCACAGGTGATCAAATACCACTGAAAGAAAGCTCTATTTGTGTGAAAAAAAGGAAGGAAATTTTGTTTGGGTACAGCTATTCTCTTCTTGTAGTAGTTAATAATTTAAAAAAAAAACCCCCAGGAACAATTGAGTACTGTCCGTGATACTTTTTTTATTTGCACTAACATACAATTTAGAGGACAAGCTTTCGGGGTATGTCCCCTTCTTCAGGTCTATCTTGTCCTCTAAATTGTATGTTAGTGCAAATAAAAAAAGTATCACGGACAGTACTCAATTGTTCCTGTCGCAAATGCACTAATACGGCTACAATCACCTCAAGCAAAAAAAACCCCAAAAATTAAAAAACCAAAATAATTATACCATTATTGGTATGAGGGGGCAGGTGGGGGGGATAACGCTAAGGGGGCGGGGGAGATAATGCTAAGGGGGCAGGGGGGGGATAGCGCTAAGGGGGCAGGGGGGATAACGCTAAGGGGGCAGGTGGGTGGAGGATAACACTAAGGGGATGGGGGGATAACGCTAAGGGGGCAGGGGGGGATAACTAAAGGGACGGGGGGATAAAGCTAAGGGGGCGGGGGGGAATAAAGCTAAGGGGACGGGGGGGCTAACGCTAAGGGGGCGGGGGGGGGGATAATGCTAAGGAGGCAGGGGGGGGGATAACACTAAGGGGACAGAGGGGGATATAACGCTAAGGGGGCAGGGGGGGATAACGCTAAGGGGACAGGGGGGGTTAACGCTAAGGGATCCGGGGGATAACACTAAGGGAGCGGGGGGGAATAACGCTAAGGGAGCGGGGGGGAATAACGCTAAGGGGGAAGGGGGGGATAATGCTAGGGGGGCAGGGGGGGATAATGCTAGGGGGGCAGGGGGGGGATAACGGTTTTATTGTTATTATATTTATTATTGTTATTATTATTTTATTAATATTATATATTTTAAGATATTTTCTGCTCATAGTAGTTAATGATTTTAAAAAAATACAAAAAAATATTGTTATTGTATATTAATAATATTATAATGATATATTTTAAGATGTGTTCTGGCTTGAAGTAGTTATAATAGTTTATGCTTTAAAAAAAAAAATAAAAAAAAATTATATATATATATATATATATATATATATATATATATATAATTGTTATTTATAATATCAGCTTAGATGTATTTATTGTATTATATCTTTTAAGAGCTTTCCTGTCTTGTAAAAGTTATAGTATTTAATGCTTTGAAAAAAAAAAAATTAAAAATGAAAAAAAAAAAAAAAAAAATATATATATATAGTTATTGAATAATTGTCAAGGTCCTACCTTTCCTCAGACCTTGTGCTGCTCCATGTGCTGGCATCCATCTTAGGTGTCTGCAAAGCATTGTGGGATCCTTTATGCTTTCAGCCCTCTGCGGCTCCTCCTCCAGGAGGTGGCGGCTTATCACATATAAGTCTGCTGTTTGTAGCTGTCCATTGCATTCGTGTCCTGTCTGTTGCACAGCAGCAAGCTCCTATTTAGTTTCTCATTGCTCTCCTGGATACCGACTCGGCTTTGGCAAGACTCCTTCCTGGCTTCTGACCCCGGCTCTGGCGACCATCTTTCCTAGCTTCTGACCCTGGCTCTGGCGACCATCCTTCCTAGCTTCTGACCCCGGCTCTGGCGACCATCCTTCCTGGCTCCTGATCCCGGCTCTGGCGACCATTCTTCCTGGCTTCTGACCCCGGCTCTGGCGACCATCCTTCCTGGCTTCTGACCCCGGCTCTGGCGATCATCCTTCCTGGCTTCTGACCCCGGCTCTGGCGACCATCCTTCCTGGCTTCTGACCCTGGCGACCATCCTTCCTGGCTTCTGACCCCGGCTCTGGCGATCATCCTTCCTGGCTTCTGACCCCGGCTCTGGCGACCATCCTTCCTGGCTTCTGACCCCGACTCTGGCGATCATCCTTCCTGGCTTCTGACCCCGGCTCTGGCGATCATCCTTCCTGGCTTCTGACCCTGGCTCTGGAGACCATCCTTCCTGGCTACTATTCTACTAAGTCATCCGCTGTTGCTGTTGGACTTGCATGGACTCTGTCTTGTTTTTGTATAATAAACCTACCTTTAATTGCACCTCCTTGTGTGTCTGGCTCCTTGCTCCCTGACAATAATATTAATAGTATTATATATTTTAAAATATGTTCTTTATTGTAGTAGTCTAATAGTTTATGCTGAAAAATTATTTTTATTATTACATTTATTATTGTTATTATTATTAATATTATATATGTTAACGTATTTTATGCTGATAGTAGTTAATGATATAAAAAAAAATACGAAAAAAAATGTTATTGTATATTAACCATTTGACGCCCGGCCTCTGGCCTCTGGCGTCCGTAAAAATGGATTAGCTTTCCGGGAGGCCGCCATATGGCGTCCTTCCGCACATGCGCAGTTTGCGTGCTTGCAGAGCCGTGCAGCGGTGCGATCTGTCACCAGCTGTGTACCTCGGACCTGCTGTGACCAATCACAGCAGGTCACATGACAGTTGTATACAATGGATGGCTTCATTCATGCAATCCATTGTATACTAGTGTCTAGCTGTGAATGGTCACAGCTAATCACATGCACATGTCATGTGATTAGCTGTGGCCAAATCACAGCTAAGCACAAAAAAAAAAAAAACCTGAATGAATCGATGTCATTCAGGTAAATGCTTGCTTATAGCAAAGTAATTTTTTGCTATAAGCAAATTGTGTAAAAAAAAAAAATACTGATCACTTCCCCAAAGTAGTACAATGTTGCTATGGTAACATTGTACTACTTTGGACATAGTGAAATATAAAAAAAAAACTTAAAAAAAGAAAAAAAATTTAATAAAAAAATAAAAATAAAAAAAAAATATATATAAATTTTTTTTTCACACTGTCACCAGTCAGTGTCCCTGTTCACCGCCATGCCAGTTATATGATGATGCTGTACTGCACTGGTGACAGTATGTAAAAACAAAATAGTGAAAATAATTTTTTTAATTTTTTCATTTTCTGAAAAATTATGACAAAAAAAAATACAACTTCAAAAAACTCACCATGCCTCTTATGAAGTACGTCAGACTGTCTACTTTGCAAAAAGTGGTCATTCGGGCGATATCTGTACTATTCTGACATTCTTGGACCTCAAGAATTTAGATTGGCTGTCAGTACTTCAGGATTGATCGATATTTAGATATATCCCATAGTTTGTGAACTCTATAACTTTCCTACAAACTAAAAAATACATCCTAATTTGGGTTATTTTCACCAAAGACATGTAGCAGAATACATCTCGGCCTAAATTTATGAAGAACAATTATTTATTTGCAAACTTTTATAACAGAATCAAAGAAAAATGTGGGTTTTTTTTCAAAATTTTCGGTCTTTTTTTTAATTTAGCAAAAAATAAAAACCCCAGCGATGATTAAATTCCACCAAAAGAAAGCTCTAGTTGTGTGAAGAAAATCATAAAATTTTAGTTTGGGTACAATGTTGTATGACTGCGCAATTGTCATTCAACATGTGAGCAACAGGAACTTGCTCTAAGAATATACATTAGTCAGTGTGGGCAGCGCTGTTGGATGAGATTTTTCATCCGCAGTTAAAAAAAGAGCATACGGTATATGCCGAAGCATGGGGGCCTGGGGTGGCCAGTGGGTGGATGGCCCCTATGCTTCAGTATATATTTAAAAAAAAAAATTGTTGGCAAAGATTTCTTCATCCACATCGACCGATGTGAATAGAGGAATCTGTTACATAGGATATATACCCAACAAGCGACGTACTGGTACATCACTGGACTTTGAGTGGTTATATCAGGATCCTGGTATAGTTTTTTTCAGCTGGCGATCAGTTTTCCGCTTTCCACGGCCTTCTCAGGCTTTCCCGTGCCATCGGGGGAACCTGAGAATGCAGCCGGTGTTTCTGCAAGCTAACCATAGATTTGACTGGAGACCGGAATGGAGCCAATCATCTCTATAGTCTAAGAAATCGGAAGCTTACCAGCATTTGATCACTTCAGTTTCGCAGGATATAAACAGCGCCATTTGTAAATTGGGAAAGCATCTGATCACACCGATCTTGGTGAGATTAGATAATGTAAGAGCAGAGGAGATATCTAGAGTCTGATAGACCCCAGATTTCTCAAAAATGAATGTATGACAATGTCCATCGCAGTTATAGGGGATATTTGCATTCCCTGACATAGCATTAAAAGTGATAAAAAAAAATGAAAGGGACAGTGTAAAAATAATTTAAAAAATCAAAATAACTTTAAACTCCATTAAAGATTTATTTTTTTCTCCAGAAGTTTCTGGATAAAGACAAAAACATCTTTATTTTTACACAAAGTTGTCACTTAAATGATATATTGCTCACACAAGCCATGGGTATATGTGGAATTACATACCGTATTTTTCGCTCCATAAGACGCACCTGACCATAAGACGCACCTAGGTTTTAGAGGGGAAAAACAAGAAAAAAAAATATTCTGAACCAATGGACTGCAGACACAGTACAGGGGATGACCAGAGACTGCGGACACAGTACAGGAGATGACCAGAGACCAGAGACTGCGGACACAGTACAGGAGATGACCAGAGACTGCGGACACAGTACAGGAGATGACCAGAGACTGCGGACACAGTGCAGGAGATGACCAGAGACTGCGGACACAGTGCAGGAGATGACCAGAGATTGCGGACACAGTGCAGGAGATGACCAGAGACTGCGGACACAGTGCAGGAGATGACCAGAGACTGCGGACACAGTGCAGGGGATGACCAGAGACTGCGGACACAGTGCAGGGGATGACCAGAGACTGCGGACACAGTGCAGGGGATGACCAGAGACTGCAGACACAGTGCAGGGGATGACCAGAGACTGCGGACACAGTGCAGGGGATGACCAGAGACTGCGGACACAGTGCAGGGGATGACCAGAGACTGCGGACACAGTGCAGGGGATGACCAGAGACTGCGGACACAGTGCAGGGGATGACCAGAGACTGCGGACACAGTGCAGGGGATGACCAGAGACTGCGGACACAGTGCAGGGGATGACCAGAGACTGCGGACACAGTACAGGGGATGACCAGAGACTGCGGACACAGTGCAGGGGATGACCAGAGACGGCGGACACAGTGCAGGGGATGACCAAAGACTGCGGACACAGTACAGGGGATGACCAGAGACTACGGACACAGTACAGGAGATGACCAGAGACTACGGACACAGTGCAGGGGATGACCAGAGACTGCGGACACAGTGCAGGGGATGACCAGAGACTGCGGACACAGTGCAGGGGATGACCAGAGACTGCGGACACAGTGCAGGGGATGACCAGAGACTGCGGACACAGTGCAGGGGATGACCAGAGACTGCAGACAGTGCAGGGGATGACCAGAGACTGCAGACAGTGCAGGGGATGACCAGAGACTGCAGACAGTGCAGGGAATGACCAGAGACTGCTAACCTTTGGGGAGGGAGGGGGAGCGGGTACCTGAATTTGACAGGTACCCGCTCCCACTTCCGCGGAGTTGTCCTTCCTTCCTTCTTCCCGGGCCGGCTTCTGTGACAGCCGGGTGCCCACTGCGCATGCGCGAGAAGCGCTGCGCTTTGTGAATGGCCCGGCGCCTTCTGGGACCTGTCATGTGTCTCAGAAGACACCGGATCATTCACAAAGCGCAGCACATGCGCAGTGAGCACCCGGCTGTCACAGAAGCCAGCGCGGGAAGACTGTGCAGCGCTGGAGCGAGGAACAGGTAAGGCCCTGCAGGAGAGAACAGCTGAGCGGCTGGCCCGGTATTCTGACATGGTGGCGGCAGAAATACCGGACCGGCCGCTTTATATTCGCTCCATAAGACGCACTGACATTTTCCCCCCTTTTTTTGGGGGAAAAAAGTGCGTCTTATGGAGCGAAAAATACGGTATATAAAATACATTCTGCTACTTCTCCCGAGTATGGGGGTACCACATGTGAGAGACTTTAGCAGTCTGGCCAAGTACAGGACCCCAAAATCCAATATGCTTCTTCAGGTGTTTAAAGGGCTTTATTTACTCATTACACTTCCTGACTTCCTATCACAATTTAGGAGGCCCTGAAATGCCAGGATAGCACCAATCCTCCCCCCCAATGATCCCTTTTTGGAAAGCAGATACCCTAAGAAATTTGATAAGAAGCATGGTTAGTATTTTGCAGATCTCATTTGTTGCCACAAGTATTTGGAAAATGAAGAAAGAAAACAAAAACATATTTTTTTTGTTTTTTTATATTTCAAAACCTTACGCACTGTCAAGCTTTCAAAGTGGTCATTGGATTTCAGGCTCCTGTATGTGGCTAGGCTCCCAAATGTCTGACACATGTGGTATCCCCATACTCGGTAGAAGTAGCAGAATGTATTTTGGGGTGTACTTCCACATATACCCATGGCTTGTGTGAGCAATATATTATTTGAGTGACTAGTGACTGGTATTTTAGCACCTCAAGAAATGTGATGGGCAGTCAGAAAGTAAAAGCTGTGTAAATTCCATTCTCTATACCATAGTTTGTAGATACTATAACTTTCACATGCACTTTGGTTTGGGTGCCATTATGAAAAGGGTCCTGTGCAAGTTTGTAGCTGTGCGTTCCAGACTCGCAAGTGATAGAGCAGACTGGCATATGGAGATACAGTAAGTGTTCACATAGGATTGCTATTGACAGAAGTTTTTCCCATTGATGTCCGTGGGAGGCGTTTTCCCATAGAAATCCACGGGAGACGTTTTTCCATTGAAGTCCACGGGACGCGATTTCCCATTAAAGTGCACGGGACACGATTTCCCATTAAAATGTACGGGACATGATTTCCCATTAAAGTGCACGGGACACGATTTCCCATTAAAGTGCACAGGGCACGATTTCCCATTAAAGTGCACAGGGCACGATTTCCCATTAACCTCCCTGGCGGTATGATTCTTTCCGATTTTTGGTGCTGAAAGCGGTACCATTATTTTGCATGGAAATATGTAGTTTTTTTATTGTAGGCCTGTAATTTTTAGGAATAACTCACTGAAATCTGTCCGAACAAGAGTCTAGTAAACATCCCGGGTAGGATACAACTTGAAACATGAAATCATAAATTATAATTTAATAAATAATCATAAAAAATAATAATATAATAATAATAATAATAATACATTTAATTCAATAATATAATCAAACCAAAAACACTGAAATGTGAAATATAGCGCTAAGTTCGCACATCGCTGAGCAAAATCGCAAAATCGTTTTCAGTGCAAGTGGTTCTGATTTACTATCGCTGTTCTCTAGCTGATCTAAACCGCTTTTGACCTAAAGGGACACTTTTTGGACGCCATGGACATTTCTCAGTTTCCAGGCAGAAAGAACAGACAAAATGCAGGCAGGGCACAGGACAAAGCATTAGGGACAAGATGTATGTGAAATTGGTTGAGACAGCAATGTTTTACTATGTAAAATGTCAAAAAAAAAAAAGACATTTTTTTAAATTTTTAAATTTCCCGCCGCCAGCGGCGCCCGTACGTCCCGACGTCACAGGGACAGGACACAGAAGGCGGATGCCGGCATCGGCCGGAGAAGATGGCCGGGGACGCTGCAGGGGACACATCGTGGGAGCGCAGGGTAAGGTAAGTGAGGAACACATGCCGGAGCAGCGCCGCATGGTAAGCCCGAGTGAAGCTCGGGGTTAACGTTTCTGGTACTGAAATGTTACCCCGAGCTACACTCGGGAATACCGCCAGGGAGGTTAAAGTGCACGGGGCACGATTTCCCATTAAAGTGCACAGGGCACGATTTCCCATTAAAGTGCACGAGGCACGATTTCCCATTAAAGTGCACGAGGCACGATTTCCCATTAAAGTGCACGGGACACGATTTCCCATTAAAGTGCACAGGGCACGATTTCCCATTAAAGTGCACAGGGCACGATTTCCCATTAAAGTGCACGAGGCACGATTTCCCATTAAAGTGCACGAGGCACGATTTCCCATTAAAGTGCACGGGACACGATTTCCCATTAAAGTGCACAGGGCACGATTTCCCATTAAAGTGCACGAGGCACGATTTCCCATTAAAGTGCACGAGGCACGATTTCCCATTAAAGTGCACGGGACACGATTTCCCATTAAAGTGCACAGGGCACGATTTCCCATTAAAGTGCACGGGACATGATTTCCCATTGAACTGCACGGGGCACGATTTCCCATTAAACTGCATGAGGTGTGATCTCCCATTGAAGTGCACGGGTCGCGATTTATCACTGAAGTCTATGAGGTGCAATTTCCCATTGAAGTCTACAGGGCGTGATTTCCCTCTGAAGTCTACAGGGCGGGATTTCCCATTGAAGTCAATGCAAAGCAGTGTGTGAACCCAGGTGCCAGGAAGCAATTTCTAATCCTGGGCCTGGGATTTGTTGAGCCCTGTGCAAATGAAAATCTTATATCTCCAGGGCTTTTTTTTCTCAGAGAACAGGTGCAGGAACTCAAATCATCGAGTGGGTGTGGCCTAATTTTACAGTGGGAGTTAAAGAGACATTGTTACACCAATGATCTCTGTATGCTATACTGCAGGGGTTTAAATTTTGAGTCCAGACCTACTAGCCGGTCACAAAACGTACTCGTCACCAGTTGCCCCACCCAACCTTGCCCAGGCCCACCTCCAACCCCACCCCTGGCCCACCCCCAACCACACCCCCTTAAAGCTTAAGAAATTACATTTTTCTTTAGAATAAATAGTCTGAAATATAAAACTGTATACAGTAATGTATATCCCAGCTCCCCTGTACTCCATTATAGTGATATGACGTGTATACAGTAATGTATATCCCAGCTCCCCTGTACTCCATTATAGTGATATGATGTGTATACAGTAATGTATATCCCCCTCCCCTGTACTCCATTATAGTGATAGGACATGTATACAGTAATGTATATCCCCCCTCCCCTGTACTCCATTATAGTGATATGACGTGTATACAGTAATGTATATCCCCCTCCCCTGTACTCCATTATAGTGATATGACATGTATACAGTAATGTATATCCCCCCTCCCCTGTACTCCATTATAGTGATATGACATGTATACAGTAATGTATATCCCCCTCCCCTGTACTCCATTATTGCGATATGACATGTATACAGTAATGTATATCCCCCCTCCCATGTACTCCATTATAGTGATATGACATGTATACAGTAATGTATATCCCCCCTCCCCTGTACTCCATGACTAGAGCACCAGAGATAGGTCATCCAAATTCCCCCCTTACTATACTTAAATAAAAACCATGACACCAATTTTGGAGTAAATGGCCAACATGGCCTTTTATTAACAAACATTTTTTTTTAACACCAACCATTCCTTATAACAGAAACATACAGAATTGTTGTTGTTGGTCTTCGAAGGCACCCCACAAAAATGATCTGAAATGCACCTGCGGACAACCATATTACACAAAGGCCTCCAGCCGCAACCAACCAGCTCGGAGACAACCATACCGTCCGCAGTGCAGCACCACCACCTTCCAGTTAAACCTTGGTTAACTGGAATGTCCCCGGGCACACCATACCACCGATGGGTCCCACACCATTATCTGTACCTCCAAGATAAGAACCGCCTCCAAGACCAACAACCGCCCAAGACCGAAACAACCCCCTGTCCCCCGAGAGGAACACAAAACTCCCTATAACAGGGGAGGGCGGGAGGGAATCTCACTCACCAACGTCCAGGTCCGAAATGATGCCTCCCCCCCCTGGGACACCCCACCCTAAGGTGCGGCAGAGCCCACCCACGCTCTCTCTCCACCAACCAGCACACCCATCTATCCTTTTCCACACCCCCCTGGCACATCATTAACCCTTTCTTATTCTCCTTCCCACTCTAGGCCTAGTCATGCCTGCCCTGCGCTAATTTTCCTTTCCTTTTTTCGCTACGGGCATTACTTTATTGCGATATGACATGTATACAGTAATGTATATCCCCCCTCCCATGTACTCCATTATAGTGATATGACATGTATACAGTAATGTATATCCCCCCTCCCCTGTACTCCGTTATAGTGATATGACATGTATACAGTAATGTATATCCCCCTCCCCTGTACTCCATTATTGCGATATGACATGTATACAGTAATGTATATCCCCCCTCCCATGTACTCCATTATAGTGATATGACATGTATACAGTAATGTATATCCCCCCTCCCCTGTACTCCATTATAGTGATATGACATGTATACAGTAATGTATATCCCCCTCCCCTGTACTCCATTATAGTGATATGACATGTATACAGTAATGTATATCCCAGCTCCCCTGTACTCCATTCTAGTGATAGGACATGTTGTATACAGTACTTACTGTCCCCCCGAGTCCCCCGCGGCGGTGGAGAGGGTGTCTCCTCTCAGCGGAGGAGAGCGGACCTCTCCTGCACTTGTCCCCTCGGCGGTGGTGCCGTAGAAGCCGGAAACCGGAAGTTGGAAACCGGAAATCAGCTTCACAATGAGGCTTGGAGCGCAGGTGCAGTCACTCCAAGCTTCATCTGTGCTGACCACTCACAGCCGCTCGCCACAGAGGAATTTCTCCTCGCATTTGGCGAGTGGCTTTTTCAATCTCTGCTATACTGTATGTATGCTGTCCCTGCCTACCAAGTAAAAATCTTCCCCAGTGAAAACTTTACAACTTTTATTCCCTAAAAAAGCAAAACCCATCACTCACCTATGCACCTCCTATTCAGGGGTGGACTGACCATTTGGAAACCCCTTGAGATGCCTCTGGTACCTTTTTCATAGGCTTTTTTTGAGTTTGGGCAAGGACACAGGGGCCCCATGATCCCCTATTGCCCGGGGGGCCCCATGAGTTCTCAGTCTGCCCCTGCTCCTACCCACTGCTCACCTCTCCCCCATGTCCAAAGCTCTCCTCTGTACCACTGTTCAAAGCTCACACCTGTCCACAGCTCACCCCTGTATCCCTCTCCAAAGCTCACCTCTATATCTCTGTCCAAAGCTCACCCCTGTACCCCAGCCCACAGCTCACTTCTGTACCCTTCTCCAAAGCTTACCTCTGTATCCCTGCCCACAGCTCACCCCTGTACCATGACCACAGTTCAGTTCTGTACTCCCTCTCCAAAGCTCACCTCTGTACCCTTGCCAAAGCTCACCCCATACTCTGTCCACAGTTGAACTCTGTACCCTACCCACGGCTCAACTCTGTACCCCTATCTACGGCTCACCCCTGTACTCTGCCTGCAGCTCACCCCTCTACCCCTGTCCACTCCTCACCCCTCTACCCCTGTCCACCTCTCACCCTAGTACCCTGCCCATAGTTTACCTCTGTAACCTGCCCTCAGCTCACTTCAGTACCCCTGTCCACCTCTCACCCCAGTACCCTGGCTGCAGCTCACCTCTGTATTCCTCTCCAAAGCTTACCTCTGTACCCCTGCCACAGCTCACCCCTGTACCCTACCCACAGTTCACCTCTGTACCCCTTTCCATCGCTCGCCCCTGTACCCTGCTCGCAGCTCACATCTTTACCTCTGTCCACCTCTCACTCCTGTACCCTGCTCGCATCTCACATCTTTACCCCTGTCCACCGCTCACCCCTGTACCCTGCCCGCAGCTCACCCCAGTACCTCTGTCCACCTCTCACCCCAGTACCCTTCCCGCAGCTCACCTCAATACCCTGGCTGCAGCTCACCTCTGTACTCCTCTCCAAAGCTCACCTCTGTACCCCGCCCACAGTTCACCTCTGTACCCCTTTCCATCACTCACCCCTGTACCCTGCTCGCAGCTCACATCTTTACCCCTGTCCACCGCTCACCTTTGTACCCTGCCCCCAGCTCACTCCTGTACCCTGCCA
Organism: Staurois parvus; assembly: GCF_062004578.1. NCBI lineage: Eukaryota > Metazoa > Chordata > Amphibia > Anura > Ranidae > Staurois > Staurois parvus. The sequence goes on from NW_028318377.1 coordinate 8,851,334, forward strand.
GCAGATCACCCCTGTACCCTACTCGCAGCTCACCCCAGTACCTTGCCCAAAGTTCACACCCTGTACTCCTCTCCAAAACTCATTTCTGCACCCACCAGCAACAGAAGAATTTACTTTCATGCTAAAATAAATATTAAAGTTAAACTTTCACCAGTACTCATCTCTGCCCTCCACTCTTTTCTCATCAATTCTTACTTCTGCACCCCCCACCTAATCTGCCCACACATTAAAAGGAAGGGAGAGCTAGAATAGAATTGCCAGGTTTATTAGATGATAAGCTGGAGGGTGGAGCTGATAAGGGCAGGATGGCTTACTAGCTGATGAGCGGGAGGGGGGGCAGAAAGTGGCAGCGCCTCGTGTGTGGACACTGCACCCTCCCCATTCAGAGGTGCAGAGATAAAGAGGCTAGTTAGAGCTGAAGCTGCAAGTGCTTAAGTCACTGGAATGAATGATGTGAGTGCCGTGCATTCTTTCTGCACTGTGTGCAAGGGCAGGGAGAGCTGTAGAGAGCCGCCCGCTGGGTTAGCTCAGCTATGCTGTCACAGGGGAGCCGGGCAGTAGATAGTGGTGAGCACAGGGCTAGCGTTGGAAGTAGCAGAATGCCATTCCGCCATGTTCCAGCTGAAAAAAAACCCTGAATATCTCACTTTACTAGTTTCTTCCCCGGCCAGGAACACCAGGACTGGGAAATGACATTTTACATGCCACTTCTGGGTCATTAACAGAAATGGAAGATCCATTTACTGATCTTCCTCCCATCTATCCAGCGGCACACAGCATGCTGGTTCTGGGTTCGCCGATGGGCGTAGAACCTGGAAATCCAGTGAAAGGAGGTGCTAAGATTGCTGGTGGGGGGATATCAAAAGAGAAGATTTATAGCCACCTTTTAGGAATAGTTCACCTTTCCGCCAAATCTATCAATGCATATGTTCACTTTCCACAAAAAATAAATAATATATATGCATATATTTTTTAATACATTTCTATGGTTTTCATTTTTTTTTACTCTTTTTCTATTTAAAAAAAAAAAAAAAGGATCGTGATTAGCCGGCTCTAAGGGGAGGAAGAGGCCAGATTTATTTATTTTAAGCATCTTTCAAAAAAGAGAAAGGAGCATGATTGGCCAACTATAAAGGGAAGGATGAAGAGGAAAGATTCTTTTTTGTGACACTAAATGATATCTTTATTTTTCAAAATAATCCGTACACATCTATTTCCTAATATCTGTATAATCTATTATTCTGCCTATGTCTAACATCCTCTGTGAGCTCCAAAACATCTCCTTTTCCCTCTCACTGTTTTTGAAAAGAACATGTGAGGTGAGACCAGCATTTTCCGAGATATGTGGAATCGATCTGGCAGAAGTGTTTGAGTGTAACTAGTTTTTTTACATGTTTTTTACTAAATTTTCTAAACGTTTTATTTTTCTATCACATAGGGACAAAAGATCCCTATGTGATGCATTTTTGGTGACAGGTTCTCTTTAATGAGACATTAGGGTCTAAAAAATCCCTGATGTCTCACCTGCGCTTCAATGAAAATAATAGAGTGCAGACTGCACTTAATTAGTTTCTTCACCAGCCATACTGGCTGGTGAAAGTGACATTTTATATGTCGCTTCTGTGTCATTTACAGGAAGGGGAGATCAACAAGCATTCTGTTAGGACTTGGGTCTGAGACTGCGACTTCTGTGATGTCCGACTGTGGCTCTTCTTGCTGTGCTACCCGAGATGTTGGACAGGTTCCTGATCCTATGGACAACCTTGCCTTGCAACTTGTTTCTGGGGAACCTTGCACTCCTTTCTCTACCCACGGACTTCCTGATTTAAGCCATATCCCTGCACTTTCCATTAGCCAGATTGTTGTGCTCTTCTCCAGCCCGTATGTTGCTCCTTTCACTACTGTTGTCTTCTGTATCTTCACTAACACTCGTTACTGACCTTGGCTTGTATATCAACTTCACTTCTGCTTGATCCCAAACTGAAACCATTCATTATCGACCTTTGGCTTATTGCTCGACTTCGCTTCCACTTAATCCCAACCCTAAACCACTTGTTACTGACCATTGGCTTGTTTACTGACTAGCTTTCTGCTTGATCCCTACCTGCTACATCTGCTACCAGACTCCGGCTTAATCACCTCCTGGTGGGGTGATTCTGAGGAGCACGAGCTTGCACTAGCATGCAGCAAATACTATCTCCACAATCACACGTATATTAAAATTAAGGGAAACCCTACTGGAAAATTTAAAAAACAACATCAGAATTTAGTTATGGGGATATGGGGAGTGGGAATCCTAGATGAGAAGGAAGCAAAATATCTTATTCCTTCCAAATGTAAAATCCCAGTGTTCTATTATCTGCCAAAAATCCATAGGAGTTTAAATCAACCTCCTGGGAGACCCATTGTCAATGGGATAGGGTCCATACATTCCCGGATTGGAGAGTATATAGATTTATTTTTGCAGCCTTTTGTAAAACAAATGCCTGCCTATTTGAAGGATGGACAGGATATCACTGAATTGATTGAGAATATAGAGGTCACACAGAATACCATACTAGTTACTATTGATGTAAATTCATTATATACTAGCATCAGACATGAAGAGGGTATTGGAGCAGCTAAATGGGCTGTAAAGAATACACTGAGATCCACAGGAGGCAGAGGAAATTCATCATTCAATTACTAGAGTTCGGCATGCTTAACAATTATTTCTGGTATGCAGGAGATTTTTGTCCAGAAAAAGCGTGGCAATGGGCGCAAAATTTGCACCTAGCCTAGCAAATATTTTCATGGTGAGATGGGAACATGAAGAAATTGTTGGGAAGGTATGAAAAGGGTTAAGAACATGGAAGAGATTTATAGATGATATCCTGGTGATATGGAGCCACTACAGGTTTTTTTTTAAAACACATAGAAAATAATCCACACGGATTGGGTTTTTCCCAGACTATAAATGTTGAATCAGTAAATTTTCTAGATTTATGTATTTTTAAAGATAATGAGAGATTATATACAAAAACATACTTTAAGGAGACAGATAGGAATGAATACACTTCTACCTCCAGTTGTCACCATCCACAATGGATTCAAGGGATACCGAAGGGGCAGTTTAGTTGCATAAGGAGAAATTGTTCGAGGGTTACGGATTATATTGATCAATCTGAACTGATTAATCACTTGCCTACCAGGCACTTATACCCCTTTCTTTACCAGGCCAATTTTCAGCTTTCAGTGCTGTCGCACTTTGATTGACAATTTCGCGGTCATGCAAGATTGTACCCATATGAAATTTTTATAATTTTTTTCTCACAAATAGAGCTTTCTTTTGGTGGTATTTAATCGCCGCTGGGCACTTTATTTTTTGAGCTATAAACAAAAAAATTGCAAAAATTAAAAAAAAAAAGTTTCTTTGTTTCTATTATAAAATTTTTCAAACAGGTAATTTTTCTCCTTCACTGATGTGCGTTGATGAGGCAGCACTGATGGGCACTGATAGGCGGCACTGATGGGCACTGATAGGCAGCACTGAAGGGCACTGATAGGCAGCACTGATAGGCAGCACTAATGAGGTGTCACGGATAGGTGGCACTGATAGGCGACACTAGTGATGGGTACTGATAGACAGCACTGATAGGTGGCACTGACTGGCGGCACTGACTGGTGCCACTGACTGGCAGCAATGCTGGGCTGCACTGATGGGCACTAGTGGGCACAGGTGGGTGGCACTGGTGGGCACAGGTGGGTGGGCACAGGTAGGTGGCACTTCTGGGCACACTTGTGTGACACTGCTGGGTGGCACAGGTGGGTGCACTGCTGGTCACAGGTGGATGCACTGCTGGGCACCGGTGGGCGGAGCTAGTAGGCACACTGCTGGGCACAGGTGGGCGGAGTTAGTGGGCGCACTGCTGGGCACAGGTGGGCAGAACTTGTGGGTGGCACTGCTGGGCACCGATCATCAGGGCATTGATCATCAGTGCCCTGCTGATCGGTGCCAATCCCTGCTCTAACAACTGCCGGTTCTCGGCAGTACTTTCCTCACGATCTGACAGCGTGAGGAAAGTGCAGCCGAGAACCGGCAATTGCATTTCCCGGTGATCAGCGTGTCATTGGACACGGCTGATCACGTGGTAAAAGGCCGCTGTGATTGGCCTTTTACCACATCACGTGATCAGCTGTGTCCGTAGGACGTAGCGATCACGGAGATCGCCGGGTGCGCCCCCAGGGGCGTGCAGGAGAGCGCGTTCTGGGAGGGCATCATATGACGCCCACCGAGAACTGGCCGGCCGCAGTGCAGCCGTCATTCAGCTATCTGCGGTCGGCAAATAGTTAAACAAAGGTTTGTACAAAAAGGGTATGATGCAGGTAGATTGGAAAACCTGAGATTTGAAATCAGTAAAGAATACATGGGAAACAGAAAGATAAAAACACTAAAAGAAATGAGACCTAAAAAAGAAGATAAGAAGCTGGAATTTGCTTTTATTTCCAATATGGAGATGGAGAGGATGATGTGTAAGTATTGGCCTATATTAAAAAGGGATAACATTTTGGGCCCATTGTTACTGTCAGGGATCGTCCCCTCGCCGACGCACATCTATGCGCTGGGGCCGGATCCCTGTCAGCCATGGCGGTGTGCGTTCTAATGTGCAGGAGCGTGCGGTTAGGCGCATGGGCACCGGCGTGCACGTCATCGCAAGGCGAGTTATTTAAATCGCCAACACACTTTAGCCTATGCCTTCTGGTCTACAACGTCCTGTACTCCATAACCTGATTATGTTGCTGTATCTGATCTGACCCTGACTAAGAAAGAACTCCGCTTGCACTGACCTGGCTTATCCTTGACTATCCGCTTGCCTGCTCCCTTGTACCTGATCTGCTTGGTCCTACCTGGCCTGTATCCTGGTTACCGCCATACCTACCTGCTGCTGCACCTACGTTCCTGCATCCGCACTTGGCCTGTATCCTGGTTGCCGCCATACCTACCTACTGCTGCACCTAAGTTCCTGCATCCACACCTGGCCTGTATCCTGGTTGCTGCCATACCTACCTGCTGCTGCACCTACGTTCCTGCAACCGCACCTGGCCTGTATCCTGGTTGCCGCCATACCTACCTGCTGCTGCACCTATGCTCCTGCACCCGCACCTGGCCTGCTCCTGGGTCATCACCTGCCTATAGTCATCTCAAGACCCACCAGGCACTCAAACCACTCCTGGCTTGGTGCCCTCTGTCCTCACTATCAGGGGCTCCAAGCGGGCGTAGTAAGAGGATGCCCTCCTTTCCACGTCAGGCTCCCCAACCAGGTACGTGACAGTACCAGAAGGCCATGTCGGAGCCTGAGAGAGGGGCCTCTCCTCTAGAAGAAATCTGTCAGCACATTGCGGCACTGACACAAGCCGTCAAGGGCCTGCAAGAGGGATATAACCGATTTGAAAATCATTTTCAGACCCTACTTTCTGCCAGCGCCACAGCGACATCTGCTCCAACTGTCGCTTCAGGAGCTATGATGAACCCTGCAGTGATGCTGCTGCCCCCAGAGCCAAGGGTCCCCACACCCGAAAGGTTTTCTGGTGATCGCAACAAATTCAGGGCATTACGCAACGCATGTGAACTGTATTTTGCATTACAACCTCGCACCTTTTCATTAGAGGAAACCAATGTGGGGTTCGTGATATCATTCCTCCAGGGAGAACCACAAGCATGGGCTCACCATCTGCTGGAAAAGGAAGACGTCAAGTTAGTTTCCTTAAATCGCTTCTTTGAGGCTATGGCTCAGCTCTATGATGATCCCCAGCAATCTGCATCAGCAGAAGCAGCTCTCCATTCCCTTCAGCAGGGCAGCTGAGGACTATGTGACGGAGTTTAGGCGCTGGAGCGCCGATACCAATTGGAACGATGCTGCCCTACGCTATCAGTTCCGTTTAGGCCTTGCTGAACCCCTTAAAGATGAGCTAGCCCATGTAGGGGTACCAAACACGCTGGAAGAACTCATTAATCTTGCTATCCAGATTGACCACCGGCTTAGGGAACGAAGACTGGAAAGGTCTGCCAGCCAAGTCTGCCCTATGTGGATGCTATCCAGGGCACCATCTCCAGCAAACATGGTACCAACTAATCCTACCACACCCAGTGTTGAAGAATCCGAACAAATGCAAATAGGGTTGCTACGAACCTCACTTACTCCGGAAGAACGCCAACGCAGCCGACAGGGTAACCTGTGCCTCTATTATTGAGAACCCAGCCATTATGTACGAAATTGTCCCGCAAAGCTGAGGAAGTCTCTGACTACCCTGCCTGCTAAACTACCATCTGCAACCATCAACCCTGCTCACAATGCCATTTCTGTCTTATTCCAGCTTCTGGGAAGAACCCTGCCAGTGTCTGCTATCATTGGCCTGCAGCTGCTTTATTGACTCAGCTTTCGCCCTGCAACATCAGATACCCTTAAAAGCCAAAACGCAGAGACTGACAGTATACTTGGCTGACAGATCCAACATTAAATCTGGGGCAGTCACCTAGGAGACCATTCTGCTACCCACTGTAATACCTCCATCTGGCCACAAGGAACTACTATGCCTGGATGTTATTGCATCACTACTGTTTCCAGTTATCTTGGGAATCCCATGGTTACAGGCCCACAACCCCAGCGTGAATTGGGTATCTGGTGAAGTGGACTTTAAATCGGCCTACTGCCACAAGCATTGCTTACCTTAACTTCCTGCTCAATCTGTGCCCCTACTGTGTATGGACATTGATGATGAGGTATGCCAAATCGTTCCTGCAGCCTACCATGACTTCCTCAATGTTTTTAGTAAATGTGGTGCAGACACCCTTCCACCCCACAGACCCTACGACTGCCTAATTTAACTGCTACCCGGGGCCGAAATTCCCTTTGGTCGGATCTTCCCACTTTCAGAGCGTGGGTTGGAGGCACTGAAAGACTACATTGATGATAATCTAAACAAGGAGTTCATCCACCCCTCCACCTCCCCAGCAAGAGCAAGTATCTTCTTTGTAGAAAAAAAAGATCATTCCCTCCGCCCATGTGTAGACTACAGCAAGTTGAACAATATTACGGTTAAAAACAGATATCCCCTGCCATGCCATTAGTCCCAGAATTATTCCAAAGACTCAGGTCCGCAACTGTAATTACCAAGTTGGACTTAAGAGGGGCATACAATCTCGTACGAATCCGGGAGGGAGATGAGTGGAAGACAGTCGTCTGTATCAGATTTGGGCAGTTTGAGTACCTAGTCATGCTCTTTGAACTATGTAATGCCCCTGCAACCTTTCAGCACCTGGTAAATGACATTTTCAGAGACTTCTTAGATAATTTTGTGATAGTCTACCTGGATGACATTCTGATTTTTTCCACATCTATTGAACTTCACCGAGGACATGTGCAGAAGGTCCTTGGTCGCCTCAGACTACACAGACTATATGCAAAGCCTGAAAAATGCGAGTTTGAACGCCAGAGCATTCAATTCCTAGGATTAATTATATCCACTGAAGGCTTTAGGATGGATTCCCAGAAAGTCTCTGCCATCCTGAAATGGCCTGCACCATCTTAAAAAAAGGAATACAACGTTTCATAGGTTTCGCAAACTGACCAAACAAGGGGTCTGAATCTGTTGGACACCAGAAGCTCAAAGCGCTTTTGACTCATTAAACAGACTATTTACTTCAGCACCCATACTAAACCATCCAGATCCAGCACTACCCTTTGTGGTAGAGGTAGATGCCTCAGAGAATGCTGTTGGGGCTGTCCTATCACAGCGGCAAGGCCTGAAACTCTTACTTCATCCAGTTGCCTTTTTTTCCCGTAAGCTATCCCTTGCGGAGAGAAACTATGATGTAGGGGATCGAAAATTACTTTCCATCAAGTCAGCCTTGGAGGAAAGGAGGTACCTTTTAGAGGGAGCAGCACACCCCATTTTGATCTATACCGATCACAAGAATCTGGAGTACCTGAATACTGCGAGATGTCTAAAACCCCGACAAGCTAGGTGGGCACTTTTTTTCACCAGGTTTATATTTCACATTACCTACAGACCAGTCTCTAAGAATATCAAGCCCGATGCCCTGTCTAGGATGTTCAATGATCCTAAGGATCCTCCTACCCCTGATACGGTGCTCTCAGCAGGCAACTTCTGTCTTTTACAAACAGACATTTTTTTACAAATTCAGCAGGCATCTTTAGGGGCTCCTTCCCCACCAGGAGTAACTCTATACATTAGAGAAGGTTTACTCTGGTCAGGAGACAAGATCTTTGCACCAGAAAGTATCCGATTGGTAATTTTGGGGCTATATCATGACCATCCCCTGGCAGGACATTTTGGGGTCCACAAGACTTTAGACCTAGTGCTGCCCCTGTTCTGATGGCCTGATTGGGAGAAGGACTGCAAGGCTTATGTAAATTCCTGCCCCACATGTATATGTAACAAGGGCAACAGAAGCAAGACCTGGGGATTACTGAGGCCCCTACCAGTCCCTGTTCGACCTTGGGAAATTATCTCAATGGATTTCATTGTAGAACTGCCACCATCAGAGGGATGTTCGGCCATTTTTGTTGTAGTGGATCATTTTTCTAAAATGGCCCATTTTATTGCCATGAAGGGAGTACCTTCTGCAGCTGAGACTGCCCAAATCTTCATAAGAGAGGTGGTGAGGCTCCATGGTGTTCCAGGGAACATTGTCTTGGATCGAGGGGTACAATTCACTTCAAAATTCTGGAAAGCACTCTGTGAGAAGCTGAAAATGGGACTCTCTCTTCCACTTATCACCCTCAGACCAACAGGCAAACGGAAAGAACCAACCAGACCTTGGTACAATACATTGGCTGTTTTACGTAATTTTCCCAAGATGACTGGGTATCACTTTTACCCTTGGCCGAGTTTGTATATAGTAATTCAAAACACTCGGCCACGAAACAGTCCCCCTTTTTCTCTAATTATGGATTTCATCCTGTGTTTCTATACAATATAGTGCCTGAATCATCAATTCCAGCGGTCCAAAACACTTTTGAATTCCTTCAGCAAAACAACAAGGTTCTACAGGAGAAAATCACAAAAGTTCAACGGGACAATAAAAGATTCTTTGACAGGAAAAGGAAGGGGGACCTGGTCCTGGAACCTGGTGAGGAAGTATGGTCGTCAACAGCCAATTTAAAATTCACTTATCCCTCAAAGAAGCTAGGTCCCAAGTTCATTTGACCCTTCCCAGTAAAAAGAAAGATTAATGACGTAGCATACGAGCTTACATTATCGGAATCACTAAGGATTCACCCGGTATTCCACGTATCACTGCTCAAAACCTCTGTCTCTATCCCTTTTCCTGGCCAGGAATTGGGGCCACCTGAGCCACTGATCGTCAATGGCGAAGAGGAATATGAGGTAGAGACAATTATTGACTGTAGAAAGAGGAGGAACCAGCTCCAATATTTAATTAAATGGAAACAATATGGATCTGAAGACAATTCATGGGAATTGGAATCCAACATCCACAGTAAAGACTTAATCTTGGCAATCAGACACAGGCATCCAGAGAAAATGGCCCAGTTGGGCATCTGGAGGCTGCCCTTGGGGGGGGGGGCACTGTCAGGGATCGTCCCCTCGCCGATGCAAATCTATGCGCCTGCGCTGGATCCCTGTCAGCTGTGGCAGTGCTCATGGGAGCGTGCGGTTACACGCATGCGTACTGGCGTGCACGTCATCGCAAGGCTGGCTATTTAAATCACCAACACACTTTAGCCTATGCCTTCTGGTCTACAACATCCTGTACTCCATAACCTGATTCTGTTGCCTGTATCTAATCTGACCCTGACTAAGAAAGAACTCCGCTTGCACCGACCTGGCTTATCCCTGATTATCCGCTTGCCTGCTCCCTTGTACCTGATCTGCCCGGCTTGTCTGACGCTGCTGCATCTACATTCCTGTATCCGTACCTGGCCTGTATCCTGGTTACCGCCATACCTACCTGCTGCTGAAACTACGTTCCTGCATCTGCACCTGGCCTGTATCCTGGTTGCCCCTATACCTACCTGCTGCTGCACTTACACTCCTGCACCCGCACCTGGCCTGCACCTGGAGGTCTTCCGAGTCATCACCTGCCTACAGTCATCTCAAGACCCACCAGGCACTCATGCCACTCCTGGCTTGGTGCCCTCTGTCCCCACTATCAGGGGCTCTGAGCTGGAGTAGTAAGAGGACACCATCCTCTCCCCGTCAGGCTCCCCAACCAGGTACGTGACAGTTACCAAATAAACCTGGGTTTATATATTGAAAGGCATCGAATCTACAGACCAAGCTGGTTAAAAATATAATTTCCCCTCCAAGGAAAAATCCAATTAAGATGTTTGATCTCAAAGGGTTTTTCCCATGTAAAAAGTGTAATATTTGTAAAACAACAGGGATGAAAACTAGGAAAATAGAGAGCTTTATGTCACAGGTTACGACAAAAGAATTTAAGATTTATTAGTTCATAACATGCACTACCCCTTATGTGACCTATTTATTGGAAACTTCATGTAAACTTCAATATGTAAGCAGAACGACTAGGTCACTGTATAAAAGACTCAAAGAACATGTCTCTAATATAAAGAAGGGAAGAAGGACCATAATTTGTCCAGGCATTTTAGAGACGTCCACAAATGTGATCCAACACAATAACGATTTTGTGGAATAGATAAAGTGGAGGGACACTGGAGAGGAAGTAACAAAATTACAGAAATCTCTAGAAATGAAATGTTTTGGATTTTCCAAATGGACACTTTGAAACCTAAAGGTCTGAATGTTGATCTGGACCTTTATTGTTTTATTTCAGACACATAAATAGTTTTATTATATATTATATTAAATAGGGATTTAAGTCTAAATTTTATAGTTGTCCACGTCCCATCTCCCATACCCAGCTCTGGGATATTATCATACTGGTGGAGTGTAATGGTAATTACTATTTATATTCTAGATGGGCTTTTAGCTCAGTACAGAGATACAGTTTGGATGACGAGTTCTATTAGTTTCTAGTCTATTTTAGAATAGATATTTAGGGGATTAGGAGTAGTTGCCTTTCCTCTGGATTTTAGGTATTTTAGATGAACTTTTGGTATTTTAATACATGGTAATTGGGTTTTATTATAACTGTGTCTAGGTACCTTATTTGTATTTTTAAACTCATTAATTTTTAACCAAAATTGTATAGTTTTATATAGGGGTAAAATATTCCAATTTATTTGTCCACTAATAGATTTACGAGGTATAATATGCTATGGGGATTATTTATAGGATTAATTTGCATATAGTGTTCTGGATATTGTATATTAATAACAATTAATTAATTTATTTATATTTATTTATGAGATAGTTGGGAGATTTTTTTTTAATTATGTATTTATTATTATTTATCTATTTATCCAATATTTATTTGAATAGTGGATGGATAGTGCATATACAATTTAGATGGCGTTGCATGTAATATTATGCATTGCTGCTATTGTATGTAAGAAGTATATATGTGCTGGTATAGAGTGTTATGCCAGTTATGCCCCCCTGATATGTTTATAGAGCATTATACATACTTGCATTTATATACTGGCCCATTTGAGTTGGTGGTTTTCATTTATTTTATCAGTGGCCTAATACCCTATTTCAAGATGGCGCTATCGGTCTGTGCTAAGGGGAGGAGTAAGAGTATATAAGTGGCCGCCGGTCTGATGTACACACCCTTTGTGAAGAAGTCGGAAGTGACGAAACACATCAAGGACTTGACGACGGACATAGACATAGACCGGAAGTTGCAGAGTGGCCAACTTGATTGAGGTTTATTCACTGATTGCTGTTTTTTCTGAGGATTCATGTTCCCCACAATGGAGGATAATGCGTTTTACTACTGTTTTAATTGTAAGCATAACTTTAATAAACCAGACCCTTTTTCTAAGACTTACTACACTATAAGGATCTTGTTTTTTAACCCATGTCGTGATGCCATATGGAGATTGAACAGGGCAAGGATTATCAGATGAGGAGAGCCATTATACTTGTGGAAGTGTTTAGTCCGGTAAGGTGCATGGTGTGTAAGGTGACGGGGAGTGGATTCACATTACACTAATGCCGTGAAAAATAAGGGGAGCACTTTTTGGTATCCCAAAGGATATTGCATTATTATATGTTTTTTGTCGGAGGTAATACCGATGGGAAACAAGGACGGCGTGGAGCACCAGTTTTTGTGGATTATTATGAGATTGAAAGTCGTTTACAAGTTTTGATAGGGTAAGGGTGTTTAATATAAGTAGTAATAAAGTGCAGCGCTAGAAAAATAGATGAGATTATAGTCCCAAAAAAGGTTCAATATAGAGCAATATTGTGAATCGTGCCAGTGAGCGTATCTTTATCTTGTGATGATCCGTGTAAATGATAAAGTTATGCGCTTACCAGAAGCGCATAGGTAATGCACATTGATACCTCAAATTGGTGAGGTATGCGTCTGGGACATCCGTCTCCCATAGGGCAGCTCCGCAGTGGTTGGTGTCTGCTCCAGAGGTCTCCTATATGGGTCAGCGGGGTCAAGCCACCTGGTTACAGGAATTCCCCCCCTCTGGATGTTGAAGAGCTTCCCAGGTTCTGCATACTCAAAAGGCTCCGTGTCAGGAGCCATAGAAAATGCTCATAGCGTAATATTGCCAGAAAACAAGGTTCAAAGTAAAATGATGAAAAGGTAAAAACAGGTACACTGACCAGTAATGTGGGTGACCACCGGACCTGTATAAGGCTCCGGTGGTTTAAAACGGAGCAGATACCAACCACTGCGGAGCTGCCCTATGGGAGACGGATGTCCCAGACGCATACCTCACCAATTTGAGATATCAATGCGCATTCCCTTTGCGCTTCTGTTAAGCGCATAACTTTATCATTTACACGGATCATCACAAGATAAGGATACGCTCACTGGCACGATTCACAATATTACTCTATATTGAACCTTTTTGGGGACTATAATCTCATCTATTTTTCTACGCTGCACTTTATTACTATTTATATTATATTTAAGGTTTTATGTGGTTACCTGAGTGTATCAGCTGCTATTGGAGAGCGTTCACTATTGTTACATTTTAAGGGTGTTTAATACAGCTGCTTAGAAGTGGACACTGAGTAGCGTGACACTTTATTAGCACCGGGTGGTTATTATATTCCCTAATGTTTTGTGGGGTAAGGCACTATGTAGAATTTTCTTTTTGAGGGACACATGGATATAAAGAATGCCTTTATGAAGGTGAACTAATTTTAGGAGCACAAATTCACATTGATTTGAGGATATCACACACGTCGAAAGACTTATCTTAAATACTATCTCCACCATCAGGAGCTCTGGTGAAGACCGGTTGGTACTTAGACCCTGCACCTCGGGTAAGCCTGCATCATCCATTAAGATGACCTGCCAGTGTACTTATCCTGCTGGTCTGTGGGCACCTCTCTACTGCTATAGCTACTGGTCTTTGAGCCTGACCTCAGGCCATGACCTATTCACTGATCTACCTCCCCTCTACCCAGCAGCATCAATCATTCTGGTCCTGAGTTTCAGATGGGCACAAAAAGTCCGGACAAAATAATGAGGGTGCATGGGGTTAACAGGCATTCTTGGGGGCATGTGGAAGAAATCCAGCAGAAGTGCTTGGGTATAACTTTAATTTTTTACACAATTGTTTCTAAGTCTTTTTTTCCCCATCACATAGGGGACATAAAGTCCCTCATTTGATACATTTTTGGTGACTGACTCTTGATGTCTCACCTGCTCTGCAATGAAACTAATAGAGTGCAGTTCCCGTACTGGCTGGGAAAAGGGACACCACCACTCAGAAGTAACTCTTATATGTCCCTTCTGAGTCATTAACGGGAAGGGGAGATCAGCAAATGGACATTCACAGATCTCCCTACCATCTACACGGTGGCATCTGCCATGCTCGTCCCAGGATAACCCGGATCAGGCATGGAGCCTGGAAATCTGGTGGAGGAGGAACCAAGATTGCCAGTAGGGGACACCAGAAGAGGAAGTTTGGGTCCACTCTGTGCAATACCATTACACAGAGAAGGAAAGAATGACATGTTTGTTTGTTATTTTAATTAAAAAAAAAAAACTGAATTTACAACCGCTTTAACAGGAAAGGGAGAACTCCCTCCCTTTTACCAGCTATGCTGGGGCTGGGTTTGCTAATAAGCGCAGTGCCGGGAAATACAAGTGTAACATGGTGCAAAAGGAACTTAGACTTTAGTTCACCTTTCCCTAAAATCTGCCAATACATTTTAAGTGCCTTGCAAAGAAGAGAAAGGAGTGTGATTGGCTGGCTATAAGGGGAGGAGGAAGCCAGATTTTTTTTTTAAGCATCCTGCAAAAAAACATAAAGAAGCATGATTGGTTGGCTATAAGGGGAGGAGGAGGCTGCACTTTTTTTTTTAAGCATCTTGCAAAAAAGAGAAAGGAGCTTGATTGGCTGGCTATAAGGGGAGGAGACCAAATTTTTTTTTTTTTTTAAGCATTTTGCAAAAAAGAGATTGATTGGATGGCTATAAGGGAAGGAGAAGGCCTGATTTTTTTCCCATACCTTCTCTGCTAAACTTTACTTTCCCTGGCCTGGCTCTGACCACGCTCTGGTTCTCGTCTCTGTACCTCGGCTACCTGGCTACTACCGACTTCTGCCCACCTGAGATCCTGCATCCACCTGCTCACCAGATTGACTACTGCCTGCTCTTCTGCACCTGCTACAGTGCCTCCTGTATCTGTAAGTTCACCAGTCTGCCTGCTGTCCGGCATCCCTTCCAGCCAGGATCTCCAGCAAGGCACCCATGCCCCTCCATGCCGTTATCACCTGTCATCAACTCCAGGTGAAACAGGACAGGAGGTGTAAGGGAAAGCCCTCTTGTCAGCTTGGCCTCGACCAGGTACGTGACAGTCACCTAGGAGGAGATGCCATTGAGAGACGAGACCATTGAAGGAACAGTAAGGTTAGCTCCATTTTAAGTGCGAAAACAGGAAAATGTTTCTTAAAAAAAACAAACAAACAAAAAAACACTGCTTTAATAGTGTTTTTTATTCTAGGGTCTCATATTCTATCATGTTGAGGGTTGTTTTTTTTAGAAATTATTATTTTTATTATTACTGTACCGGATTTATATAGCGCCAACAGTTTGCGCATCGCTGTACAATATAAGGGAGACAATACAATTACAATACAGGTCAGTACAGAAGAAATAGGAGGGCCCGGCTCGTGGAGATTACAATCTAAAGGAAGGAGGAGGTGATACAAAAGGTGATAGCTGCGGGGGATGATCTGGTGGAGGTGATTCAAGTACAGTTCTTAGGTGGAGGTGGGGTAAGCTTCCCTGAAGAAGTGAGTTTTCAAAGATCGCCTAAAGGCAGACAGGGTGGGGGCTGATAACAAAGATATATATCTTCTATAGATCTTGTCGGGTGATTCATTTAGATATTTAAGCCTAATTATACACTCAATGGCCACTTTATTAGGTAAACCTGTTCAATTGCTTGGTAACACAAATTGCTAATCAGCCAATCACATGGCAACAACTCAATACATTTTCATGTGATACAAGCGCTTCACTATTTCTTCTTTTTATTTGCACTTATTGGTATCAGTTAAGTGATAGCAGCTGTATTATAATAATTATATTAATTATTCCCATGAGCGCAGGAGGATTCCTTGTTATTTAGCTTATTTCACACCATTACACCTTTTGCAGCCAATATGGAGATTTTCAAATTCATAGAGAGTAGAACTATTAACATAGAGGATATTTTTACCAAAACAGAGAACACCCTTAATGGAGATTTAGATACTTTATATAGAAAATTAGGGCACCTAATGGAGAAGAAACTATCCACATGGTGGGATATGACCACCTTTGAAAAATATCTCAACTACCGGTTGGTTCCTAGGAGATTTAGGTGGGACGTACCCATTTGTGATGGATTAGTTGATGTTGAGGCCACTGATGAATGGTTCAACTTCTTTCATGATAAAGGGTTGGAACTCTTGAGATTTTTATTAAAAAGAAAACAGAAGAAAATGAGACAACTCGAATCACAGATAGAAGAAATAAAAAACAGAATTGAACCTCTGAAAGACTCTCCAGATTTAGAACCATATAATAAAAGATTAAATAAAGACTTAGAAAAATTGGATCAGGAAACAAAATATAGGAAAACAAAAAAGTACCAAAGAGATCTTAATGATTTCAAAAAAGAGCAGGTATTCAAATGGCAAAGTTCCTCTACAGAATCAGAGATAGCCTCTAATAACACAACCCCGATTAAAGAACAGAAGGGGGAAACAGTAAAACTTTCGTTTATAACCACTCAGGAAAAACAGGAAAATAATAATGAAAAGAAGGGTAATTATCACCCTAATGGCCCACCGCATCATACACCCCGAAATGGATGGAGACCCAATAATAATGGGGGTTCTCATCGGAAAAAGTCTAAGGGGGGTGGCAATAATTGGAGACCGTATCAAAATGGGGGAAGACCGAATAACTATTACAAAGGAAATAATTATGGCCCATATAGACCAGATTATTACCAAAGACCTGTATACAATTATTATCAAGAGAGGCAATATCCACAAGAGAGATGGTACCCACCGTATGGTGAGGGAAGAAGCCCTATAGGACTGTACAATAGATATGAACCACTGAGAGATGAATTACCCCAGAGAGATTTTTTAGAGAGGGACAGGAGTCCGGAGAATGTAAGGTGGAAAAGTCCACCCAAAGGAGGGGGTGCCGGGCAGGGAGGAAACAACAAAAGAAAAAGAGAATAATAGGGGAAGGTGTTTTTAACTTAAGTGGATGTGAACTATCCAAAGAAGAAATTATGGCCCTAGATAAGGGCCTTAAATTCGCACCACCTAAGGCTGCCAATAAATTTGCTATATATGTAGATGCACAAAAATTTATCCGTAAATTAAATATTAAAAAGTATTTTTTAAACTTACCAGGAGCAAAGAATAGTATAGCGAATGGTGCTAGCAGTAATATTTTACATAGCCATCTTTCAAATAAATCGCTTTTTAATCCGCAGGTACATAATAATGACCATATTGAAGTTTTTAAACAGATGGTCACCAAAGATTTGGACAATTTGAAAATCCCTAAATGCATTAATAATATAGGCATTCAAACAGGGATTAATAGACTTGCTAAGAGAGATAATATAGTCATCAGGCCTGCTGATAAGGGAGGGGGCATAGTGGTGTTATCCAAAGAATATTATTTACAAGAATTAGCACAACAGTTGGCAGATGATACTACTTATAAAGTTATTTCGAAAGATCCCACGTTGTTATATAAGAAACAATTGGTCAAACTTGTAACAAAAGGTGAAAATAAAAAAATCTTGAACAAAAAGGAAACTAAATATCTGATACCTGAAACTTGCTGTATTCCAGTGATATACACTGTACCGAAAATACACAAGAATGTGAAGGACCCTCCGGGTAGACCAATAGTGAATGGCATCCAATCTGTTTTATCAAGACTTGGTCAATATGTGGATTTTTATCTACAGCCAGCAGTTAAAAGAACTAAAGTGTACTTACGGGATACGAAACATCTAATTCAAATATTAGAAAAAATTGAGGGTCATCCAGAAATAATTTTAGCAAGTGCAGACGTGACTTCGCTGTATACCATCATTGACCATGATGGAGCGATGGACGCAGTGAAGTGGGGACTTGAAAAATATAGTGATATCCAACGAGTCCAAAGGAAATTCCTATTGGAGTGTCTAGAGTTTTGTCTTTTACATAATTACTTTTGGCACAATCATACCTTTTTCCAGCAGATTAGGGGTGTTGCGATGGGGGCAAGGTTTGCCCCCAGTGTTGCCAATCTGTATGTGGCCCACTGGGAGGAGGAAGCCATTTATAAACAAACTCCATGTGAACTTATCTCATATTATCGATATATTGATGATGTAATTATCATTTGGAAGGGAAGTAGACAACTGCTGATTGAATTTTTGAATGGATTAAATAATAATACAAAAAATATAAAATTTTCTTGGACATATGACAATGAAAAAGTCAATTTCTTAGATCTTAACATTATGAATCAACAAGGGAAAATTTATACAAATACTTATTTTAAAGAAGTGGATCGTAATGGATTCATACCATCAGACAGTTGTCATTACCGCCCATGGCTCTATAATATACCTAAGGGCCAGCTAGTGAGGTTGAGAAGGAATTGTTCTGATAAGGAGGAGTACAAGAAACAAGCGAAGATCATAGGAGATAAGTTTATTAAAAAAGGCTACCCTGAGAAAGAAATAGAGAAGAGAATAATTGAAGTTCAAAATATGGAGAGGGAGTTATTGATTGTTGATAAGAATAAAAAGGAGAACTTTGAGAGTCAAATGGCAATTATTCTAGACTACAATGTCCATTATAAAAAAATCGAGAAAATATTTGCTAAACATTGGTCTATTCTTAAAACGGACCCTGATTTGAATAAGATTTTGGGAGATAATCCAAAATTTATATATAGGAAGGCCCCTTCCCTGAGGACGAGATTAGTTAAAAATGTACTTGAGCCACCAGTTAAAAAGAAGAGTATCACATTTCTTGACCAAGTAGGTTTTTTTCCGTGCCGACACTGTTACGCATGTAGAGAAACCAAGGGTAAAAACGGCAAACGTAACACCTTTAAGGCCAACTATGATGGTACAGTATATAAGATCAAAGATTTCATTTCATGCCATACAGAGGGAGTAGTATATGGCCTTGAATGTGAATGTGGTTATCAATAAATAGGAAGAACAAAAAGGCCTATGTGGAAATGCATGAGGGAACATGTACAAAATATAAAAAAGGGGTTCCCTAAA